>NW_016107340.1:6128285-6177224 GCF_001604975.1 Cebus imitator | reverse complement strand
CGAGCTTGGCTGGGCCTGGCTCATCTTCTTTGATATGAAAATAATTTTTTCCAAATTAATTTCTTGAAAACTCAGCTGTCCCAGCCTTTCAAGCCAGGAGGTTAAATTGATCTGATGTACACTAGAGGACCGTGGGAACATCCTGGCTAGGGTAATCAGTGAAATGCATTAAATAATCTTAATTGATATAGTAATACTCAGGGGCAAAGAATTGTCCCTTTATTCATTTCTGCTCATTTAGGTATCAATCAGATTTCTAAAAAGAGATGCAGCATCTGGATGCTACTGTGATTGCAGATGAGAAACAGCATGTAAGTGTCCTGGGGCTGTTTGGCAACAACCTGTCAACATCACCTTGAAATATGTTGAACCAGGTACCAGAATGTTTATACATATTAGAAAACCAAGATAGATTTTCAAGTAGAAGAAAATGAAGTTGGAGCTATTTAACTTTAGAGCTTTATTCATTCAATCACTCAAATACTTGTTCAGTCACCCATCCATCCATCCATCTAATATTATAATACCATATGATCTCTTCTCATAGTTATCTCTGAGAAGAGATCCAGAAAAAGGGGAGTTTTATATGTACATACCTTATCTAGGACATTCTAAAAATGGGGCTTACGTTTGAAATATTACTGAGCATCTACTGTGTGCCTGCAGCTCTGTTAGACTGGGAATATAGTTTAAAGCCTGTGTGATCAAGTACAGTAGCTACTAGCCACATGTGGCTATTGAGCAGTTGAAATGTGGCTGATCCTAATTAAAACTGTCTATTGAGCAGTTGAAATGTGTTGCTCCGAATTAGGGTACACACAACTCATTTCAAAGAGTTAGTAGGGAAAAAAATAATGTAATATATACCATTCGTAACTTTTGGATACTAATGGATTGTGTTGAAGTGACAATTTTTTGATATATCACATTAAATAAAATATAATAAATAACCTCACCTGTTTCTTTTTACTGTATTTTTTTTGTTTGTTTGTTTGTTTTAAGTTTAAGTTCTGAGATACATGTGCAGGACATACAGGTTTGTTAATAGGTATACATGTGCCATGGTGGTTTGCTGCACTTATCATCCTCATCTAGGTTTTATGCCCCACATGCATGAGATAGTTATCCTAATGCTCTCTCTCCCCTTGTCCCCCACCCCTCGACAGGCCCTGTGTGTGTTGTTCCCTTCCCTTTTTACTTTTTTAATGTAGCTAATAGAAAATTTAAATTACACATACATGGCTTGCATTATATTTCTATTGGAAAGCTCTGTTATAATACTTGCAGAATATTTCTTCCTTCTATATCACGTTTTTTCAGATAGGTTGATGGTAACTTTCAGGGAAGATAATAAAAGATAGAGGTGGAAGGGCTGATCTACTGTGGTTAAATGATGTTTCCAGGTTTTAGGTGGTTAATTTTTGTTCTGAAAGCTTTTTACTTTGGAAATTAAATATCTAGGTCCAGTATTATGAAACTGTCAAAATGTAGAAAACTTGGGATACTGCTATGTTTTCTACTTTCTGCCATTTTCTGAGTTTTCATTGGTTATCTTGAATCCCCAAATAGCCATAGATGCCTGCTTTCACATGACAATGCTAAAAAAGATGGCTTCGAAAGAAGTAAATACTTATGGTATGGATTATTTGACAAGATGATATTATGGGAATAAGTGAAGCTAACTTTGGTCTTGCTTCTCTTATTTGAAATGAAGACATCTGGGCTGCTTTTTGTCTGCACTGATCTGCTAGTAGGAAAAAATAACTGGAAATGTAATCAGTATGGAAATAATATTTAATGTCTCAGGAATTCTGTAAGAATATCAGTTTCAGCAACAAGCTCTATATGCAAAGTAAGGACTCAATTTCAAGTGTTTTTTAAATTAAACATTAATTAAAATTTAATTTAAAAATCATATTGTCAGATTGACAAGTTAGTGTGCCCCCTCTTTTTGCTGTTGTCCACAAGTGGCACAGGCTTACAGCCCTCCTTTCTTGACCAAAATTAGGCTCAATCTCTGCTTCCCAGAGCAGTGAGAAGAGTATAGGTAGAGATATTAGCCTGGTATTTGGGAATGACAGAAAATCAAATGAAAAAAACTCCTCATACAGGTCCTTGAACACACAAATGCTCTGTTGTCTATCCATGTCCAGACTGACTCTATTGCCTGTATTTTTTCTTGACTAATGAATATACCTTAGGGATTTGTGGAAGTAAGAGAATTAAGGATATGAGCTTCATAGAGCATGAAGAACTGTCAGTGATTCTACTGGGAGGAACACAGACCCATAAGAAGGAAGAAATGGGATGTGGGGCTGATTTTTTTTCTAGGACTGGAAAACATTGTTGCCAGATATTGTAGCAGAGACAGATGGCATGGCAGATGCTGTGAAAGAAAAATGACTTACTACTAGGTGAACCAGAAAAAAATAAATAAGAGGGACAGAGGGAAAAGTACACAGGCTCCCCTCTGTTGTCAGGAACATCTTCCCATAGCCAGAAAATGTCTTAAACTGTATTCCACAGAGTTGCAGATTGCGAATGAAGTGTCTTACCCCTTTCTCCACTGATTGTACCTTTGGAATTTACAGCCATTCTTTTGAGAGGACTCACTTTTTATCTATTAATTTTCTAAGAAATAAGGGAAGGAAACATCTAACTGGATATATGATGCCAGTATATTATAAAGATGCTGCAGTTAATCTTTTTCTGGCTCAAATGGTTGCTATACGATATGTAGAAACTGGATGAAACTCATCTTGGTTTATTTTTAAAATGTTCCCAATTAACATCATTTCCTGGTAGAAATAACATGTATGCAGTTGGCAATTTAATAATATTTAAATGGAATTTGTTTAAATGTATCTTAGAGATGCTCATTGTGGGCACACACATGACCCTTGACATTTGCATAGTTTATGACTGGGTCCCCAAATTCTTGAAGTCCACTCTACCTCATAATCAGTGATAAATAAGAGCTAGCACTGAGTTGGGCTGAACTCATTTGGAAAGTGCCATGTCTCCTGTATTTAAAAGAGGTGCCTCAGCAAAATTATGTCAGCGTGTGTTGTGACTACATGGAGTTGACATAATTTTATTGATTTCAACAAGGGATAGTTGAAATCAATAAAAATTATTTACAAATACTAAGGGTCTATAGTATTAATAAATGTAGATTTAATATATAAATATTCAACAATATATACTTGGCAACCACTGTTGTGTCACTTAAACAGGAGGCAAGCGAGCCTAAAATAGCCAATGTGAGTTGCTGAAACAAGAAAAGAATGTAGTATCATTTGATATTAAGGATTTTTCTGCCACGACCAAAAAAAGGGGGGGTGTTGGACAACTATCTGGTGATGATTTTTTCACCACATTTGAAAAATAAATTGAAGAATTAAAGCCTATAGATTATCATTGACTAACAGGGTTACTGCAGTGTTTTCCAGGGTAATTTGATTATACATAACATTTGCCTTTTGTAATGTTTTCAGAAACACTAATAGCCTTCCTAAGGTATACCCCATTGTACATGTACTACTTTATTCCCATACACACACAGCAGGATTTACAAAACAACATGGAATCCAGAACTAACACAGGTAGCTTTTTCCCATTTTTAGGGTACCAAATGTACCCAAGTCCACCTGACAGTCCTGTCTCTTTATTTCCTATTTCTTCTCTATTTCCCAGATCAGTACTTTCCCCCAGTACAGTAAAGTAGAAAAGACTGTATGAATAGATGTATTTCAGAGACATATCAAACTCTGGCTTTCCAATTGGCCCACCTTGGAACAAATAAATGTACTAAGTTTGAGGGTAAACATTTTCTGAAAGCCAGGAAAAACTCACATAGAAGCTATTTCAATCTGGAACAAGTCCTGCATGAGGAGCTGCCTGTGGAATGTCCCTGTTAAGTCCTCCCAAAAGAATAAGTCTCAGAGCTTGATGGGCCGCTGGGGTGAGTCTCCCCTTGCTGGTGAGGGGGAGTGGGCTACATTCCAGGATGAGGTGGTGGATTGCTGCTGTGCTACTCAATGCCATGTGCTATGACCTTATCAACAAGTGGTGAATCACCATTGTTTGACACCCTTCATTATGCTTCTGACCTTGGAAAATTACTCATGATAAAATAGCTTCCCATTTCGCTATGTGGAATTGTATTATAAGAAACTACTCGGGAAAAATGTAAATTTTCTCTGATTTCCACAAAAGCTAAACAATGCTGCAGTTATGAACTCCACTGGGCAGCAGTAATTATTTTTTCAAACACTTTAAAGATTTATTTTAATAATTTCAACATATAATAAAAGACATCATTATCTTGTTAGTATCACATAGTTTGGCTCCGAATTGAGGATTTCCTCCCTCTTCTATAAATATAATGCTAATTATGTTTTCTGTTTGAGAGACTCCTATAATATATTCCTAAAATTAAAGGTAGGGTAAGATGGGAAAAACGTCCTTAAAAATCTCAGATATCTCCTATCCTGTACATGGTATAATTGCAGAGAACACTGTCTCAAAGAGGAAAATAGTCACTAGGCACTTAAAATGTGAAGCAATTTCAGTCTTTCGTAGACCCCACTAAATGGCATTTTACTTGACACTTTTGCAGACTAAAGGACTTTAGTGCTCTGTTTTAATGTGTCATTAAGAATTGTATGACTGGAACACTTCTACACTGCTGGTGGGAATGTAAACTAGTACGGCCACTATGGAAAACAGTGTGGAGATTCCTTAAAGAGCTAAAAGTAGAACTACCATGTGATCCCACAATCCCACTACTGGTTATCTACCCAGAAGAAAAAATGCCATTATTCGAAAAAGATACTTGCCCATGCATGTTTATAGCAGCACAATTCACAACCGCAAAATCAGGGAACCAACCCAAATGCCCATTAATCAATGAGTGGATAAAAAACCGTGGTGGATATATATAATGGACTACTAGTCAGCCATAAAAAGGAAAGAATTAATAGCATTTGCAGTGACCTGGATGAGACTGGAGACTATTATTCTGAGTGACGTAACCCAGTAATGCAAAACCAAACATCATATGTTCTCACTGATATGTGGGAGCTAAGCTATGAGGACACAAAGGCATAGGAATGATACAATAAACTTTGGAGACTTGGGGAGAAGAGTGGGAGATGGGTGAGGGATAAAAGACTACAAATATGGTGCAGTGTATTCTGCTCAGGTAATAGGTGCATCGAAATCGCACAAATCACCACTAAAGAACTTACTCATGTAACCAGCTACCACCTGTACACCAATAACTTATGGAAAAATAAAATAAAAAATAAAAACAAATAGGAGTTGTATGACATCATATTGTTACAATGAATACTTCTTATACTAATAAAATGCTTATTTGCTTTATCAAACACCTAATCTTTGCTTTGACAAAAAAATGCAATTTTATGTCATTTCCATGGATAATTTCCAACACTGATACTGTTTTATAACAAACTCCTAATTTACCCAGATTCAAGAAAGCAGAAAACTGTAGGAGAAAATTAGATATAGTAGTTTCTTTCTCTGTAGTTGAGAACAAGATAAATGGCAAGGAAAATAACTTCCACAACATTTTTTTATAGTCAGAAATACAGCCTAGAAAAATTTACGCCAGTCATGTATACTTTTCCATTACTACTATAACCCTTCTATAACCCTATAACAAGATTCAGTCTTCACAGAACCTGATTTATTACAAGATCCTGCCTTTTGGATCATCAAGGACAAAGTTACCTTCAGTGTAATCTCATATGAATCAAACTATTCTAATTATTTTAAAAGTGGTACTCTATATCATATTGCTCAAATAACCAGAATATTCATTTTTGCTCTTTTCCTCAAATGTCTTCATTTTCAGTCACCTCAGGTAAGTGATAATGAATATGATTTTAAACTTCGGTTAACAGGAACATTCTTTTAAATTCATCCTCATCCTTTCAAACTATCTTTTTTCTCAAACATCCTAGCAAGTTTTGTAAATAAATGTAAATTGAGGAAAATCTGGCTTCAGAAACATTCTGAAAGCTTCCACAGGGAGAAGCTTAAATTGTGGTCTTCAAACAGGTGTAACAGAAAGGGCACAAAATGTGGCAGCTCCTTGAGAATCAACAATCAAACTGCAATGAAATCTTATTTTGAAGCAGTCGCTCCTGTGGAATCCCTGCTGGTGGCACCACTGAGCACTTGTTATCACAGACTGAAAGCTAATCAGACTTAGAGGCATTATAAAATAGGAAGACCCTCAAAGGACTTACTGTGAAATGACGATGGCTGAGTTATAAAGCCCCCTTCCAATTAACTTTATTGTTTCAGTTGATGAAATCACGAAAGTGAAATGATCCTGGAAAAGCTGAGTACTGTAACCAGCAGAAGCCACAAACCCAATGCCTTCAACTGCTTAAAAAAAGAAAGAAGATGCAGAGCAGAGCATTGGTTTTGGGGGTAAACACTGAGGCCAAAAGACATTGGTCAGAAATGTTTTCATTTTTCATATTCAGTCTGATCAATCTGAATACAATTCTTTTCCTGCTGTGTGCAGAGTAAGTCCTCAAACCGAATCAAGAGTTCTAGTGTATTTTATTAAATTTCTTAACTTACCTTCCATGGGAGTATTGCTGTCTGGTCGATTTGCAAAGACCACATCTACATACTCGAGCTGCAGCCTCTGGAGGGAGCCCTTCAATCCTGGGAACAGAAGCAGGAAAAATCCCCAAAATCCAAATATGAGCACTGTTCAAAGGGTTGAAGTTTGGTTTCCTTCAATAATTTACTTGAAAAAAATAGAATTGGAATAGTTTCAAAACTGCATTGAATACAATGATTGTTAATTGACTCTAGAACGTTTTAAAAATATATCAAAGGCTGACTTCCCCCAAAAAGAAAAGTCTTAGAACTTTTTCAAGAATATTATCACTCTCACAGGAAAATATATACTTAGAAACGACCTTCACAGTGACTTGTATGTGGCAATATCCAGAAGCAAAATTTAGAATAAAAAGCAGCTTCTTTTCAACAGTATTTTTCCTCTTGAACAATGCAAATTAATGTTTATATTTTGAATTACTTAATAGGCTTATAGTGAGCTAGAGACATATTTATTACACATCAAACTCCTTAAAATGGTTTAAATCAGAAATAAGTGACTGCCCCAACTCCTCTTAATGTAAATGTTGGTTTTAGTAGTAATATAAAGGGGTTAGCAGATGAAGCCTTTGCTCAACATTTTTCTGACTGAAACAAAGTTTAAGGAACCTAAAATATAGCTGATCTCCACCATTTTTATTATTCCTGTTGAGGGGGAAGAAACAAAAACACTAAAAACTATAAAGACTTAAGATATAATATAAAGGAGCGAATAAGAACTTAAAAAGGAAGTCAGAAACTAATAGTCTATGTTTCATCCCTAACCCATTTGTCACATTTCTATGAATACTCAAAAAAATTAATTAATTTTAGTAAAATTAATACTTCCCTGAAATGGAATGTATTGTATGTATATAATATTATGCAACCAAAAGGATGACAGTGTTTGAGAGCCATATTATCCCATTTCTACGAGGCACAGCATTTTCTTATCAGCCACTTTAATTCCTCAGGGAGACCAGAGGCTTTACTCTCTTTATTATAGGCATAAAATTAATTGCATGTTAAATGAGGCTCCTATAAATTTAAATTTGGTTCATTTAAATTTGATTTTTCATACTGGTTTATCAGCCAGCCACACTTACTATTCTGACAGGAAAATGGAGTGCTTGAATATTGTTCTGGAAATATTTTCCATCCATTGAGAAAGAATTGTCTGTAATAGTAGCTTGTTAAAAGCTTTGATGAAGAGATTAGGGCAGACAGATGTTATGAGGTCTAATACCTGCTCTTAAAAACCTTCTGTGATGCTCAGGCACTGGGTATCACCAGCTGTCTCAAGAAACACTATGAAATTCAATTAACCTGAAAAAGCATCATGATATGAGCCACTTATGGGGACAGTTGTATGCAGGGAGGAGATACGGAAAGGGACAAGAATACTAAGTGAACAAATAACAGGGTATCACAAGGTTTGAAAGGTTAGAAATCTGCACCCTAGCATGCTTGGGACCCCACTTGGGTTGTTTGACCTTTTTTTGAGACTCAATTCTCTAGTCTGTGGTGGGCCTAACAATACTGACACCTTCAGAATTTTGCTGCTCCTGGGAGAGCTATGTAACAGCTCTTTTTTTTTTAATATATATTTCATTTTTTATTACCAATCAAAAATAAATTCCATATATCGTTTAGTAAATGCTATCAGTTTTGTGACAAAAGACACAAGAGTAATAACAACAAAACTCTCTGAGAGTCTAACACATAACGCCAAAATAAATCACAAAAATATACAAATTAAAATCTTATGCAAAATAAATATGGCATCTGTGACCTGCCACCCATTTGGATGCCATTTGCAAAGGTCTCCCTTACACGGAAGGCACATCAGGTGGGCCAGTTCCAGGGTATGGCTCATCCCAGAAACCAGAGGTTGAAATGGGAAGTGAAAAATTGCACTGGGAAGAGGAAGTCATCAGACCAACAATATTTGGAAATAATGATAACCCTCTGTGAGAAGGGATTATCAGTGGGCCAGGGAAGAGGAGGAATACCAGCCAGTTGGTGGTAACCATGTGCACAGAGGTCAGGTGGAGGTGTGTGTGCACCTGCCCCTTTTGCTTTACATACCGCCACCAATGTCTTTTGCTCCACCTGGCAGTCAGGGCTGTCAGGAATACAGCTCTGCCGGGTTCCAAAAGGATATGGGAGCAAGCTGCTCCTGTAGAAGACTAAGGGCTTTTCCCCAGTAGGGAACAAAGGTCTGGTGTCTTTTTTCCTTACACTTGAGAACCCATGGGTGTCACCACCTTCTCTCCCAGCTTCCAGGAGTCAGTTCTATGGCTAGGAGACCTCAGACTGGCCAGGGGTAGGCATACTTGGTGCAAGACAACCCCTGGTCCTCTCTAGGCACCTGGACAGCAGGGCACTTGGGGTGAGGAAAGGAGTGAATAATACTCAGGTGGAAGGCCTGCAGCATCTCACCCGCCTGGCTCTCAGGTCCCAGCTCCTGCTGCACCCAGTGGAAGGGCCGACATGGACCTTGGTCCCACAGTCTCTCCGACTCTGGGAAGCCTGGAGCTCTGCAGCAGTGCCTGATTCAGTCCCAGGGAAGAGGTGCCGGGGCAGGAATTCACATGGGGGCAGAACCCTTGGTACAGTACTACTAACTTCAGCAAAGGCAGGATGACCTCTCTTGCTAGGATGACACGTGTGAGAAAGCGGGGCTACCAGGTGCATGACTTCAGGAGGAGCCCTCCTCTCCTGAGGTTCCATGTGTGGGTGGACAAGGCCAGGTGAGCCTTGCCAGCCACAGAGGAAAGGGCATAAAGAATCTGCTTCGGTGGCTTCCAACATGACCTCTTGTCCCCAACCCCAAGAGGGAGTGGGGCTTGGGGATTCAAAAGGGGGAGTCTGGGAAAAAGTGAGTCTTGACTCTCATTATGGGGCAGGGTGGTACTGACTGCTAGCAATGCAGATGCCGATGACAGTTCCTCCCAGAACCAAAAGGAAGAACCGAGACAAGTCACCTCCAACATAGATGCCCTCCCACCAAGGGGGAACCTTTGGTAAAAGTGAGGTCAGGGCCTGTGGAGCAGGGGTGAAAAATCAAAGGCCTGAGACCCTGCTTGACACTTGAGCGAGCCCCATCACAAAGGGGCAGTTGTCCAAAGGGCCAGATGGGAGGCAGGGTGGGGATGTGTCCTCAGCCGAGTCCTGACTCACCAGGAGAGGCTGTCGGCAGAGTTCTAGGAGCTTTCTGGGTACAGTGGTTGAAAGCAGATGTGCTCCTCTCCATAGCTTGGATTGTGTCCCTCATGACAGCTATCCAGGAGCTCTTGGCCTCAGAATCATCAGATAAACTACAGCACAGGTGCCCAGGCAGCTGATCTGCCCACCATTTGGTTCTTTGCTTTCTGTGAAGAGCTGTCTTCCTCCCAAGAGACAAGCCTCCTCTGGCAGGCTCTGGGATACCACCTCTGGAGGAGGAGGAGGCAGCAGCAGAAAGGAGAGCTCCCTGAATTAGGGACATAAACTGGAAGATTATGGCTGGGAGCAGATTATGGCCATTGCTTCCTGGGGCAAGAAACCCTTTCTCTTATAGCTTTTTGGAAAAAAATTTCTACAGAAACAGAATGTGAAATTATACCATGGTATTCACATCTGGAAAGTTTCAGGAGGAAGACAGCAAAAGGCCAAATGCCCAAAATTTTCACTAGACCCCCTGTTTTGGAGGCAGGCATTTAATGACAGCTTTGGCTCATGCCTGGCACAGGAAGTATCGTGTTTTCTGACAATGGCCCTCTCCCCACACCCCGCCCCATTCTCTTCTAAACAGCTCAGTATGGGCTGAGAGTAGCTAGCAGAAGAGGCTACAAATAACTTGGCACTGTTACAACACTGTGTGATCAGGCATGTCACAGACAGGTGTGACTTTTGACATTTATTATTCCATTTCATGAGCATGTATTAAGTCCCAATTTCATCCTGAGACTATGCCAGGCTCTTGGGGTTTAAAGATGCACAGACACAGTCTTCATCCCAAGGAGTTCTAACAGTGCATATTGAGAGCATCTACTGGCACAGCTTCCTTGTTCAAGGTCGTAATGCCTACCTGTAACTATTGATATGGACTTGATACTAAGGTCAGCTTCATGGTATTTGGTTATTCCCACCTCTTTAATTGTTTCTCTAAAAAATATTTGGCAAGAAATTCAAGTGGATATATTTGAAAAGAAATTCAAGTATATTTCTTTCTGGATATTTGGGAAGAAATTCAAGTATCTGAGGCCAGTGATCCCTCCTCTGACTTTGAAGTGGAGTGAAAGGAAATTGTCCCTCTAAAGGTCACTATCCACTCACTTTGAAAATCTCTATCACGTAAAGTCTTGTAATCCATAGTATGAACTTTGTATTCTGTGTGAAATTTAAAGATATTGGTGGGGAAGGGGTGAGTGAGGAGGAGATTAAGCAGGGGAAATAATATGACCAGATTTCCACTTGAACTGATGGCTCCACCTGCTGAGAGGGACCTGAAGGGGCAAGAGTGAAAGCAGGCACAGCCACTGCCTCCCATCCAGCTCAGACAAAATTGGTGAGAAGTGTTCAAATTTGAGAAATATGCAGACTTGCTGATGTGCGGGATACAGGGTGTGGAGGTTAGAGTAAATGAGAATGACTCCTAGATTTTTGGACTGAGAAGTGAAGTGACTGTTACTAAATGGAGCAGTCAGGGGGAAAGCCAACCAGAGGTGGTGGGGGAGCCAAGTTTAGTCTGAGCAGCACATCAGTCACTACATGGAGCTCTTGGCAGCTGGATGGACCAGACTGGCGTTCAGAGGAGGTAAGGCACAGGGTTTGGGATTCAGGTTACTGATTTGGGGTGTCCTGAATGAACTTATGATGTCCCTTAGTCTCTCTGAGCCTCAGTTTCCTCATCTGTCCAAGGACAAAATGGTGCTAGGTGATTTTCCTGCTTTGGTCTTTCATGTGACTGCAAACCAAAACAGATATTTCTGCTTTTTCCTATCTGGATGTTTTAATTTTGTAGAAATACATAAAGCAACATCGAGACATGTTTCATGAGTATCTCCTTAAGAGCCATTTACATTTAGTTTCAAAAAAAGTTATCATGTTCTATCTCCATTTAGTAAATGTTTGTTGAGCACTGGCTTAAGGCCAGGTATTGTTTTAAGTTTAAGTAGACATGCAAAAATGCATTAACCTTGGCTCCAGAAGGGCAGCTGGGCAGCCACTCGTAACCTAAGGAGGTAAGTGCTGCGGTGCAGTAAATGCACTTGATGAAGGCAATTTGACCTTAGCCTGTCCCTCTGCACTAACCCAGCATCTGTGGGAGAGGAAAACAGGAGAAGCAGGAGAAATGCTCCCTGCCCTTGAGGAGATAATTAGAAGCAAACTGGCAATTTCTCAAAAGTCCACAGGAAAATAAATTACTTAAAGAAAATTGTTTTCAAGTGACTACAGTAAAAAAAATCTAAGTCCATTTTTCTTTTAGGTTCCAAAGTTTAATAAGAACCATATTGCTTAGAAGGTGAAACTTAATTCAATTTAAGCGTATTTCACAGGTTTCTAAAGAAATATGTTTATTCCAGACAGTAAGCAGATTGGCACAGTTAGAGGTGGATGGGGTGTTCAGTGTTGCAGGTTTAACTGTGTGGAAGCAAGGAAATCAGTAGTTTGAAGATTCTGCAAGGGTTCTATTTAAGCATGGTGTGTCGTCACCTTTTACACCTACCACGCACTCACTTTTCTATATAGCTTGCAAAAAAATGTTGCCTTGAATAATATAGATTGTTTATATAATTTCTAGTTTTTTTTTCAGCAGACCTCTCAGTCATAATTCGAGACATCTGCTTCTTTTTTAAAGGCTGGGTTGTATTGGAATTATATTCAGCATGTGTCTGTGCCTCCCGTTATGAAACGTGGTTATCCTCAGTGGGTGATGTAAGTTTACATGAACGTAGCACAGTACATTGAAAAGAAATCCTGTGGCAAATCCATTTGTTCAGAAATGTATTCTTTAACTGAAAAATCATAGATTGTCTTTTTCTTTTAAATCTCATAGAGTTTAACATTTGTTATTAATTAAAAAGTTTCAAGCAGAACTTTCTCAGATTATTTTCTTCTCCTACTCCAAAAACAAGACAGTGGGTTTGTGTTTTGAATATTTACCTGAAAGGCAAATGTAGAGTTGGACACAGCTTTTGACTGTTTGAATAAACAAGTGACTTACTTATTCTTACTTGGTGATCTACCAAACTATTTTTTTCCTTTACATTAAGCACTAAAGAAATTTATTTTACTTAATTTTAATTTATTTATTTATTATTTTTTCATTAGAGACAAAGGTCTTACTACAATGATCAGGCTGGTCTCAAGCTTCTGGCCTCAAGTAATACTCCCATATCAGCCTCCTAAATTGTTGAGATTACAGGCATAAACCACCATCCTCCGCTAGCACCAAAGGAATCTGTTCTGCTAAATTCTAACATTGGCTCAATTGGGGTTTAACAAATGTTTGTGGAATGGCTGAAGTAAATTGGATTTTAGAACCTCAGGGTACTTTGGGACTCTAAATGAGTCTAATCAACCTACTAATGAAATTTCTTCCTCCTTCTTGTGAATCTAAGCAGAGCATTATACCTAAACAGATATAAGTCAAAAACTTTGGGCTCATTAAAAAGGCCTTTCAATATGAATTCTTTCAAACCTACATTATGCACAAATCATCCTCATTTTATACTCTGTAAACTAATTCAGGTGGCTAAGGTCACCCAGCACAGAAGTGGCCTCAACTCTATATCAACTTGAACTTCTGTCTTTTCCTCTAATAGTAATTCTCAAATTTAATTTGTATACAAATCTCCAATGTTGAATGAGGTCACCTTCATCACAGAACCAAGTACCAATGAAACCCAAAAATAATGACTTGTAAACTTCTTTAAACTTTATTTTGGGTTTCATCTCATATCCTTGCTTTTCTGCAAAATAAACTCAATTCCCTAATTTCAGCCAGCCTAGAAAATGCTTTGAGCTAATTCTCTTGTAATCACAAGGCTTTATCTTTGGCAGAAATGATGGACTGTAAAATAACACCACCATCACCAACATAATAACAAATGATCTCAATTCTTCTTCCATTTCAAGTTTGAAATTTTGTGTTAAAGTTTGAATCTGGGTCAGCTTCAATTTCAGCTGAACTGGTTTATCCATTTGCAGAGATTAGTTCCCAAGGAATTCCTGACTTATTAAAAGGTGGAGGAAATATAAGGTATTTGTATTATGTCATATGAGGCTTGAAAAAATGCTTATTTGCAGGCAGATCACCTGAAGTCAGGAATTCGAGACCAGTCTGGCCAACATGGTAAAGCCCCTTCTCTACTAAAAATGCCAAAAAATTAGATGGATGTGGTGGCAGATGCCTGTAGTCCCAGCTACTTGGGAGGCTGAAGCAGGAGAATCACTTGAACATTGGAGGCGGAGGTTGCAGTGAGCCGAGATTGCGACACTGCAATCTAGATTGGTAGGCAGAGTAAGACTCCGTCTCAAAAAAAAATAAAAGAAATAAAAGAAAGAGAGAACTCTGAAATTATGTACACACTCAGGTAAATATTAAAGCAATGGAGATTCAGTGAGAAGCATAGTAGCAGGCCTTCTCTATTCTTTTTCTCTTTAATTTTATATTTCTTTGTTGATTGCCAGGGTGAACCATTTTCTGAATCTCTCTTTTCTAATTAATTAGATTAAAAAGAAAGAAAGAACAAAATAACAAGAACTTTTCAGGCACTATACTGCTGCCCTGTTCATTCAGCATGGTTCTGTAAGCTGACTCGAGTTATTTGTCACTGACAAACTCCATGGTAGAAAACAAAAGTTATGAGAGCAAACGTTGGAGCAGGAATGCTAGAGCAGTAACAGCTTTGAGCGGCAGGTTAGCTTCAGCTTTACAATGTCAAATGGAATGATAAGGCCTGAAAGGGATGCTGTCTGGGTGAGGAATTTGGAAGCTTTTCTTAGGGCTAGAAGGTTGTCATTTATTGTGGCTGTTTCAAAACATCGCTACTTAGTAAAGAATATCCTTATCCACAAATGAAGACTAGCAGTTGGACTTATAAGGACAAGGATGATGACAAAAATAACATGTATTAAGTGCTTATTATGTGACAGACACTGTGTTCAATGTGAATTGTATAATTTCTATCCCCATATAGTAACTCTTATATTTATAGTCTATAGTTAAGGAGACAGAGACGAGGTAGGTTAAGTAACTTGTACAAAGTCACTAGCTCATAAATGACAGAGTTGGAACTTGAACAAAAGTCTGTCTGATTTCAAATCCCATATGCTTATAAATATATTAAAAAAAACAGTTAGTGAGATATAACAAACCCATACAAAGACTTTGGAAACAATGGGGTGATATAATTATTATGGCATATATCTATGTATACACATACAGACACACACACACACACGGTTTACACTGGCAATCAACAAAGAATACATACATATATATATATATACACATTCTGAGATCTGGCTTCAAAAATCTCCATTTTAAATTCAGTGATTGAATACTGAAACTATTTTTTTTTTCTATTGCAAGTCTAAGATAGTTCAATGTAGTACTGTTTATAGGTCAATAAAGATCTCCAGCTTCCAAACTGGAATAAAAATACTCAAATGAAATCTTATCTCTTAGGTTCATGAAGAGAAAGAAGTTCATAATGAAATTACAACCTGGGAGAAAATATTTGTGGTATACATAACCACACAAAAAGTGAACATCACTAATATACAAAAAGCTCCTGCAAATAATTATGATCAAGACAAACAAATCCAAAGAAAAATAGCCTGAAAACATGAAGAGTTAATTTCCAGAAAAAGAAGCACAAAGTTATTGAAAGAAGCTTAAACTCACTAATAAATAAATACATATATAAATAAGGAAATCAGTAAGACCAGCTCATCTAACAGGGCTGCATATTCCTTTTAGAAAGTAATTTTGTGTTAAAATTTGTGTGATTCTTTGACTTAGCAATGCCATTCTGGAATCTACCCCATTTATCTAAGGATGGTCACTTGTATAATTCTATGCAATGTAAAAAACTAAAAATAATCTATAAGCTGTGTGTTTTAATTGAGAAAAAGGCAAGGTTTAGGTTAATATTTGTAAGCTGATTCTATTGTGTGTGTGTGTGTATACATATGTGTGTGTGTATGTGTGTATGTGTGTGTGTTTGTAGAGAGAGAGAGAGAGAGAGAGAGAATATAAGCAAGTGTTTGGATGGATGGTTAGATAGATAAGTCAATATAACCATAGAGAAAAGTTGAAGAAGATATGTACCAGATTGTCAAACTGTGGGATGGGATGAGATTGGATGAACAAATGGAGAACCTGGCTTCCTTATCTATTTTTATTTTTAAAGTGGTGAGATTAGAGCACATTTTTCATTTTGGGTGATGTTAGTATTTCATAAATAAAATTATTTTTAAAAAAGGAGAAAATAACTTGTTCATATGATCAATCATAAATATAAAGTTACAAAATTATTGGATTTTTTAAAAAATACAGAGAGTTCACAATTTATAATGGTTTGACTTACGATTTTTCAACTCTATAATGGTGTGAAAGTGATATGCGTTCAGTAGAAACTACACAGAGCTTCCATACAACATTCTGTTTTTCACTTTCAGAACAGTATTCAATAAATTATTAATACATGTGACATCTAATTTATTACAAAATAGGCTTTATTATAAAATAGACTTTACGTTAGATGGTTTTACCCAACTGTAGGGCAATGTAAGTGTTTTAAGCATATTTAAGGAAGGGTAGGCTAAGCTATGATGTTCAGTAGGTTAGGTGCATTAAATGCATTTTCAGCTTAAGATATTCTCAATTTAAGATGGGTTTATTGAGATGTAATCCCATCATAAATTGGGGAACATCTGTACTTCACAAATGAGTATAAACTCTTTTTAGCATTTTTCTTTACTACAAAAAGTATAAGTGTAAAATTTTATAATATATAGACAAGCAAGAAATAAATATTACTCACAATTCTCACAATCTTCACGATTGTGAGAAGATGAATAGCAGTACTTTATTACATAATGGTTCTTGTTGACTGTTTTATTTCCTGTTTATTTCTAAATTATACAAAATTTTGAGTTTCTTGCAAAAGTAATGCACCAGGAATCAATTACTTAGTGGTGATTTTCTACAATTTTTTTCTATGTATATGTATATACCCTTCTAAAAAGTATAGTGTACTACTCAATGATGAGTGTACTAAAGGCTCAGAGTTCACTGCTATACAATTCATCACATAACCAAAAACCACTTGTACCCCAAAAGCTATTGAAATAAAAAAGATATATTTTTTAAAAATCAAAAGAATAATAAAATAAAAACTAAAAAGCATAATAGTCTTAACACACAACTACACAAAAATTTGCACACAAATGTTCATAGCAGCATTATTCATAGTAGCCAAAATGTGAAAACAAGCCAAATGTACTTTAACTGATAAATGAATAAACAAAATGTGGCTATCCATATAGTGGAATATTACTTGGCAAAGAAAGGAATAAAGTAGCTGACATGTGCTCCAACATGAATGAACATTATGCTAAGTGAAAGAAATAAGTTAAAAAATATCATATATCATGGGATTTCATTTACATGAAATGTCCAGAAATGTCAAATCTGTAGAGTTAAAAAGAAGATTTATGGTTGCTTGGGGCTGTGGGAGGGGGTGAGGAGGTGATGGACTCCTCACTCTATTTTGGAAATGATTCTAAGTATGAGATTGGCATTTGAAAAATCTACGTTAATCACTTAGTAACAACTTCTAGTGGGTATAAAGTTTATTTTAGGGGTGATAAAAATGTTTTCACATTAGATTATGGTGTTTGGTGTACAACTCCATAATTACACTCAGAACCAATGAAAAGTACACTTTAAAATGGTAAACTTTTATGATATGTACATTGTATCTCAATAAGGCTCTTTTAAAAAGTCTTATGGGAATATTTTATTAATATTAGTAATCGCTGAAAATGAGAAGAGCTCTATACAATTTTGCCTTTTCCTTTTGAGTTCCCATTCTCCCCTCTACATCTCTGCATTCCCCATATTTAACCCCAAGAAGAAACTTGGTTGATTGTGGTACTTTTCATATAGAACTTTTTCCTCTTCCAATATATTCTGAACTTGTTTGGTTGATATTTTTTTTGAATGAGGGGCCCACAACCAAAAATAAAACTGAAGCAGAAGTACCCACCTTCAATAATATGCTTTCTTGACAGCCCTCTTTCTGTTTCAGCTCTGCCAAGAAAAAGAAGCAAATAACTTTGAGTGAGAGTGTGCTTTCTTTTTTTCTCTAAATCTGTTTTAAAGGTGCAGAAGAATAATCATTCTTAGTCCGAATTGCTAATTTTATACCCTGTTCTTATCAAATTCTGCACCACTGGAGGCTGAGGAGAGAAGTCTGGTGGGCAACACACTGAACCTCTTTTCTTTGGAGACCTCAGAAGATTAATTATCCACGACTGTCACCGTGCCACTAACAGGTTCAGTACCAGGCTCCAGTTAACAGCAATTCAGCCACACACATTCTGTCCGTATTTAACTCGAGACACTGTACAACATTTTCACCTTGTTCTTAAACAAGCTAAAGAAAATAAAAAGGTCTGACATAGGTTTGTGGGTTTACTGTAAGATTGCCAGGCTGCTGAAATTTTTTGTTAGCTTTTCTGAGAAACGAAGCAAATTTGGAAGTGCCTTTTGAATTCCAAAAATAAAATTTTAAACTATTTTTGTTTAAAATGTGATGAAGCAAATATATGTTCATTAAATTAGAATCCCTAGAAGACAGACCATTAATCATAAGCACTTTTGCCTTCCCAATTCTCAAGCTCTGGCTAATTAGAAAGAAATATGGTACTTGAGTTTTAAAGTATCAATAACATGTTTCTTCAACAACAATACCTCTGCAGCTTCTTTTTAAATATAATATTTTCCATTCACGTTTGTGACTGTATTCTCATTCAGTATTTTTAATAAGTATATTAGATAATACTGTATTCTACTACATATTCTACTACAAAATGGTTCTTGCAGGCTGTATATCATTTCCTGCAAGGTTCTGTAGCTTTGCAAAAGCACCAAGTAATGGCACTGTGAATCAAAACACGGACAATGGAAATCCACATTTCTCATAGCATGATGTTGCTTTATTTTTACACAGATTACTATAGGAATAAAAATCTAAATTACATCTTTCTGTCTTCATATCATTATAAATAGGTTCAAAACCAACAACAAAATAGAGTATTTTGCAAAAACAAATTGTTTGCAAGCATGTATATACACATATACATTTTGATTAGGAGGTTCCTAAAGAAGACTTGGCCTCTGCCTCCAATTAAAAAAAAATTCCCTATCAATTATAGGAAGGTAAATAAGGTTTTGTTTGTTTTTGCTTTTTGTTAAAACTCCAGCATTTTTCTTTTTTGAGATTTCTGTCTCAAAGATGGAAAAGCACAGTACAATGACTGCTCTGGTATATGGAATTGCTGTTTTCTTACATGTTAGTCAGAAAGGCCGGCCTTCTAAGGCCTGCTGAATAATGTAAGTACCAGTTCAAATGTTAGCAGGCCCAAAAGAAGCCAATTTATCCTGTGAAATCTGCTCTGCATCCCACAACAAAGAGCGCTTCCCTTTCATTTGGCCTGACAGCAAGTGATATAGGTAGCTCCGTGTTATTCTCCAATGAGGTGGTCCTTTTGATCAGTACTTTCAGCCCTCTGCAGAAATGATCAGAGACTTAGACATGGAGCCAGACAAGGTATTTTTATCTTTGCATTCTGTAGAAGTCTCTGAGTTTTGGCAGATTTGAGTAGCTTTTCTTCTGTGATGCTTTGTGTCTATTTTTCTTTCCTGAAATTTGAACTCTATTTTGGAAATGATTGTAAGTATGAGATTGGTATTTGAAAAATCTACATTAATCACTTAGTAACAAGTGACCGCATGCTTTGCACTAAATTTCTTCGGGAGTAACTTGCTAAAATTAAATCTTAGGCTAATTGCTATTTCCTTAGTGTGAGGGGGAAAAAAAAAACCCTCTCTCTCAACTAATTAATCTTAGTTCATTTTATGTAACATAACTGCCTAACAGCAAAAAAACCAGGAGCTACTAGTTGTTTCCTGTTTAGTAGGAAAAATAACTTACTTTCCACCCCAGTAGAGTTTGGTTGTTATGACCAGACTGGACCTCCTGTATATCAAATAGACAAACACAGAGAAGTAGTAAATAAATGCAGGTTATTGTACTGAGTCATATTATTATAATAGTACCAGAAAGAATCTGTTACTGTACCTCACATTTTAAAAACTGGCAAAGAAGTAAATTTGTTAATCCATCTCACTGAAATAAAGACAAAGGGAAGCTAGTGAGGGGGTGACTCAAAGTTGGATCCTAGAGGGAGAGTCTGAAGAGAAATGATCTTTGCCTGGAGGGTCTGGAGGAGGTGGAGGGCAGTGATAACAAGTCAGATTGGGAACTGACAGAAAGCCCAGGCCAACGTTGCAAAGTGAAGGTGAGTGGTGGGCCAGTATGGAGGGTCAGAAATGGTGCGTGGGAATGGAAGTGAAAGGACTGAGGGGGTGAATCACTTTAGGAGGTCAAACGAGCAAACACCAATGAACACGTATTCAGCATCTGGCCTAACGCTGACTGCATATGAACTCCTCCCAGGAGGACTCTACTCTCTGCCAAGGAACGCAAATGCTTGCAGCTCTGTGTTGTTATCCCTTCTAACATCACATTCACAGGCAGGAATTGACTACACAGAAATCTAAATGATGAAGTGAATTATAATAGTAAATATTTAGAACAAACAGGAAAAAAATGTCTTTGAGTGTCTTATTAAATGGAAATGTCATTTTAGGGAAACAGTTCTAAAATCCTCAGCTCAAGGTTCTACCACTTTACTGCTAAGGGAATGAAATGTACAAATCTCATCAGCAAACTTATTACCTTCTGAAAGGCAGAACCAAGGGCAGGATATGCAATCCTAGCATTATGATCATGGAATAAGAACTATGTCTTGAGAACTACAGGTATGCAATAAAATTGGGAAACAGATCTCAGTGCAATTTGGTTTCCCTTGGTATGTAATTTGATCACACTGATCTAGAAAAAAAATCATTTGAAATTCAAAGGTTAAGGCCAATCTTCAGGAGTGCTTGAAATAAGGCATTTGTAATTCCATCATCTGTAGAGTCAGCGCCTCAGGGCTCTCGGTTATAAAAACCTGGTATGATTAACGATAACTGATGGGGAATGATGGTGACAACTCTGATAACTTGGTTGCAACAAGAAAAATGTGTTGAAAATGTTAGCAGTGCCATCCCATTGAAGTTAATCCCTGGAAAAGTAATTTGAATCACTGTAATGGAAGGTCGATAAATATATGTACCTGGAGATTACACAACTTGAAAGGGCTGATGTACTTTCCAGGTTAATACATCAACATCATGATACCTATTATAACAGCAATCTGCCACAGGGGAGCCCAGGCTCCTTAAGCACTTTCAACCTTCAACAAAAAGCTGGATGGAATATTGTAAAAAATGAATGTAGTCCTTTTGATTATTCAAAGCTGCACATTCTATACAAACACTGCCACAGACTTAGGTTTTCAAAGTTAGGCTTCCTGTAAAATATTTGGCCTATATGGGTATACACACTAACATTAATGTTCAAATAGCAAGAGTAGACTGCAGCCTGGCAAATTATCACTGACTCTCACCGAGACTATTAGAGCTACTCTTCTGGGCGGGTAGAGAGTGATAATGCACTTTACAGTGATATAGCACAGGCTTCAAAATACTTCTGCACGCCTTATCTCACTCTGTCAGCATGACACTTCATGAACTGTTATGCTGTCCATTTTACAGGTGGGTAAGTTGAGAATCAGAGAAGTGTAATAACTTCTGCCGGATAACACAGCTAGCAAGCGGTAGCACCAGGACCAGAAGTCAAGTATGCTAATCGAAACAGCTTTTATAGGCTCAAAGCTATAATGACACGGTTTATCTTTTCACCAGTCTTGTGGGGGCAACTGTGAACCAATATAAGCGTTTTGGGGCATAATAATAGCTTGAGATTTTATTTGCAAGAAGTTTGTGAAATATGCATGGTAATCTATTTTCTATAAAAGGTATATAAAATAGGTTCTGCAGCTATGAAGAGTGATGATTCAATGTTCTCTGGATGTTGAGAAAGAAAAGAGCTACTGTGCTGATGTTTCCCCCTCTTCCTTAGATGTACTCTGGCAGCCTACACCTTGTTGCAGACCTCACTGTATTATTAGCGGAATTATCTCTAAGGTTTCTGTTATAACTAAATTGTACACCCCAAAGAGATATGTTAAAGTCCTAACCCACAGAACCTCTGAATGTGAGTTTATCTGGAAATAGGATCATTGCAGATATAAGTAGGTAGAGTAGGCCCTTAATCCATTATGACTGGTGTCTTTATTAGAAGACACACAGGCACATGTGAGGAGAGCTGAAGTGCTGCAGCTGCAGGCCAAGGAATGCCAAGGGTGGCTGGCAACCACCGGAAGCTAAGAGGAAGCAAGGAAAAACTTTACCCAGAGTGTCAGAGGGAGCATGGCCCTGACAACCTTAAAGTCCAACCTTCATTTTGGACTTCTAGCTTTCAGAAACATGAAAGAATAAATTTCTGTTATTTTAAGTTACCCAGTTTTTTTGTCCTTTGTTGCAGCAATTGTAGAGAATGGATACAGTCCCTATTTAGGCAGTTATGGGTGAACCAATGCTCTGAGTGGGAAAGTAACTCAGGCAAGTCAGGCAAGGTGAAGGACTGAGTGGGAACACGAATATTTTTCCATATATAAGGTGGAATATAGCTTTCTATTAACATTGTTACAGTTCCCTGGGGTGGGGCAGGAGGAGAAGGGAGAGGGAGAAAGTAGGTCACCAAAGTTTATTTGTTCATATTCCTATAAATGTTTGGTTTTCCATTTCCACAGGGCTCTCTATTCCTACCAAAAGTTTATCTCAGAGCGAGGAGTAAGCAGCCCTAAAAATACATGCAGGTATGTTTCACCTTCTTAGTTTCCCTTTCTAGAGAGGAGTTTAAATTATGTGTGCAAAAGCGTAATAATACCACTCTTGAACTCTTTGAGAATGTCCATTTTCCCTAGAATAAATTTAGAAAATACATGCTAAGTGTTAAAGCATGAGTACACAGCACTTTGCACAGTTGTCTTCACTAATACGGTTACACTGTAATCTATTTGGTAATCAGCAAATATTATGCTAGGACAGAGGAGGACCCCAAACTTGTCCTGTAATCTTTGCTGTGCTTTGCTTAATTCTGTCCTCGTGCTGGGGAAGTAGTGGCTGTTGCAGTTGAAGTCTATAGTGAAATGGGGAGGTATTACCTCCCCACCACCCATAGATGTTACAGCTTCCCTTATTACAACACTGTCTTTGGCTACAGAAGGTGATGGAAAGGGATGTGTAAGCACAGCCCTGTGTGTTTCTCAAGGATAGCAGATGAAGCACTTTTCTGAGTACCCAGATAACAGGGTTCCTGGGCATACAGGAGGGATGCTGACTAAATATGTTCAGATAAGAAAGCTTTGGGGTGTTTATCCAAGAGACTTCTTGTTTCATAATTTCTTTGCATCCAGAGTTAATAAAATAAACAGGAAATATAAATGCATGTGTGTATGGGGGATGATCAGCTTCCCGTCAGGTTACTTCCTTCAACGGATTAGCACAAATGGCAGTCAGAAGCCATGAAATTATCACTTTTTTATGCACAAATATTTAATGAACATCCCCTCCTTCATTTGGTAATTCATTGTGATCAATGACTAGTCAATAATTTTTGAAGCACCAGAAGTGAACTTGCTGGCATTTATTTTCAAGCCTCTATAAATCATTTCTTTACCAACAGTTGATTTTTTTGACAGCCTTTTGGTCAGCTGTCATATAGTTTTGTTTTTCATTCTCTGGTGCTAAATAATATCTTTTCAAAAAACAATAATTATGGCAAATGCAATACCTCCAGCCTTTCTTCTTGATGATACTCCCCAGAATCACTTCAGCCCTGGAGGGGGAAACAGATAATGTCTTAGGATGCAGTATCCTGGAAAAGCAAGAGTCAATCCAGAACATAAGAACCATTCCTTGTTTGAACTCTCAGTGCCTACATATCCCGAAAATAGAAGCTGCTCTCGGCTGGTAGCACAGTTTCCGCTGTTTCTGCTTGTGCCTGCAGAATCTGCTCCAGAGCATTCCAGAAGCACCTGCCAAATCCTGACACGCTGGCAGGAGACCGCCTGCAGTCCTGATACCAAGCAGCAGCAGTCATTTGGCAGTTTGGTGTTTGTGAACTACTGATCCCATATATAAATGTCCTGCTTGGTGGCGTCCAAAGGGAGTCAAAGTTTTCCTTCTAATTGCTATGGAGTAATTCAATTGTGACCAGGGAGGACAATGGGACTTAACATTGTTTAGATAGAAAATATTGACTCCTGGGTATAAATTGAGAACCAATATGTGGGTTTAGATGTCCCACATAGAGAACACTCTCATATAGAATGTCCTAGCTTCCAGTGACAAACTTTGTCATAGGAGCAAAATAGAAGGAGACATAACAAAGTGTTCTTCCTGCCCCTAAGGCTGGGTTGCAGAGGCATACTGAAGGCATCCACTGTTCTCTCCTCTTCCCCCTACCTAGGCTAGGACCCAAGATTGAGGAGACAAATGTTCTATGTACCTCCCAGTAAGACCAACATTGTTAGAAGCAACTGGGCTCTCAGGCTTAGTGAATGGGAGATAAATGGAATTAGCACCGGGTCCCTTATGATGCTGTGGATGGGGGTCATGGCTAATCATTACTGGTCTTAACTGAAAGTTCTGTCTTTATTAGAGTGTATAGCTTGTAATAAGCCACAATGCGGGTTAGCCGTGGAGTATGCCCCAAAGAAACAGGCATTAAGTCTTGCATTGGTGTTGCTTTTGTTTCTCCCTGTCTCTCCGTTACCTTTTGCAACCTTGCATTTCACGGTGGAAACCTATCTCAATTATAGACTGACAATCAATAATTAAAACTATTATCCTCACAGGAGTAATACAAACAGGACTCTAACAGACTTGCTACTTACTTCTCCCTTTTTCTACCTTAGCGCCATTTGGTACTAAGCAGGATTCCACAAGAAGAAAACAATGGAAAGGAGTAGAAGGCAGAAAGGAGCAAGGCCCTATAACCTTTACTTTCTCTCCTTGGATTCAACAGAATGCATCAGGAATGTGAGCTCTAAACCTCCTTGATGGACCTTAAAACATAGACCTGGTCTTGAAAAGGAGGAAACTCACACAAGGAAAATGCACAGGGCCATCCACTGATCATCCTGATTCAGCAAGTCCAGCAATTTGATTGTAATTCTCACCTGGAAGTAGGTGAATTAGGCCTGCAGGTGATTATACTTCACAGTCCTGTTAGAAAATGCAGAGCTGCTCAAACAGCTAGGCAGCTATTTAGTGTTCTTGGTTCCGAGAGCTAGACATCCATGTTCCCAGTAGGAGCCACAGATCTATTCTGAAATGTACTGGTTATGCTGGGACCTGGACAGCATGAACCTTGAGGCCTGGCAGGAGGACACATTTCCCATGTGTTCTGGTTTAACAAGCCCTGTTCTAGGGCTCCAAATCTGCTCTAGGTTCCAAGGAAGGTTGCAGTTGGATGTGACTCCTTTCACAAAAGAAGTGAGGACTCTCTGCAGCCCTTGCTGTCCTCAGAATGAGATTTGAGATCTCCTCTTATAAAAGATAATAGATTCTTTGCCATCTTCGGGGATCCTGACTTAGACACCTGATCTTCCTGTAATGCTAGTGTAGGGACAGGCAGGTAAACAGGAAAAGCAGTTCCTGCTTCTGTGCAAGGAGGATGTCCTAGTTTGTCAACATCTGAGGAACTATGAGATATGATTATGAAATAATGATAACTTTTGGGCAACCATTTTGGAATCTATTCATTCATTTGGTCACTCATGTATTCAACTAATGTTTCTCCGCTGCCACCACTCTGACACCAAACTCTGCTGCCCCTAACATAGATGTGACATTGCTTCCTGGTCATATACCCCTCCAGCCCGTTCTTCATGCAGGGACCAGAAGAAGCAGGAAGGTTTGGGTGAGCAGAGAGGGCCAGAGATGGTCCATATCCCCAATTCTAGTGATGGTGGTAGAGGGCAGAGCGAAGCAGAGCCACCAACATGTAGGAGAAGGACAGAGCCTTTTCACCAACATGCTGGAAATGGTCTGGGTTGATTCTTTTGGTGCTACAGATGCCACTTGAGTGACACAAGCAGGTACTGACTTACTTTCCAGCAGCATAGACTTCGGCAGTATCAAAGAGGTTAACACCACTTTCATAGGCAATTGTCATCAGCCTTTCTGCAACCTGCAAGGGGACAGGAAGTTCGGTCAGAAAAACCAAATGCTTTCCAAACCTGAATTTTGAGTCCTCTACTGGTCTTTAGGAACACTGACCTCTCACTAATCAATCCTTGTTTTTCTTACTTGTAGTGAAATGAGCAAAAGAAAGAAGGCTCAGTCAGTATCCATAGGACAGAAGTATTATTTCCCTCAGACACAGAAAGGGCATTGAGGGGTTACTTGAAGGCTGGGATTCAGCCTGCCCGAAGTGGATAGATTTGTGTTTCTCGCTCTGCTGGGAAGATCTGGTTTGACAACATTCTTTGTGGCATCTTAATCTTTCTGACAAAGAGGGCAATTTGTATCACTGGTGGCTCCATTGCTCAACTTCTATCTCCCAGCCAATAGGTTTTGGCAGCTGGGTGACTCTTGACCTGAAGCTTGTGACTTTTTTCTTGAGGCTGAGACAGAGCCATGACTGTTGTAAAACTCCTGTCACCCGCAGTTCAGCAAAACCTCAGCACCATCATAGAGCAGCCACTGAATCAACACAGAGAGGGAGCAGGGTGCCTCTGACTCACTAGGAATCCAGCTCCTCACTCTTCTGCCTGCAAACAGACCTCAAAGCTCCTTGTTCCTTGCTTTGTGCTGCTGAAAGCAAGCGGTGAATATGACAGAAGAGTAGAGAATAGCTATACACAGCTTAAAAATATCCATAGAGGGATAGCCATAAACAACAGTGGAGGGGCCATTTTTTCATTTTGCCGATTGACTTACCAGTCATTTAAAAAATTACACACCTCAAAAATAATTACAATTGATGTTTCCATTATGTTTTTGATGGCAGGCTAAAGTTACTTCATCAGCATTTCCAAAATAAACTATGTTTCTGTTGCTTTAAAAATTTGCCTACCAAGAAAATTGTTAAGCTAGCAAAACGGAGTCCATGCAGATTCTTTAGCATTATAGTATGCTATTGCTGCTTTTAATTTATTACCATTAAAACGTTTATCCTATGTTCCTATAATTTTTAAATTATGTCCTAACTGCAGATTAAAAGTTAAGACAAGTTTTCCCTATTATGACTGTCCTTTGTTTTAAAAATTATTGTGCTTGCATTTTACATTAGCCTGAGTTATGTCATATGACATACTGGTGTATTATTATTGGAAAATGTACAAAAATCTTATCTAGAGAGCTTTTAAAGATAAGATGGAGAATTCTGTATGGAAACTTAAACTAAACGATGACAGAGATATTTTCCAATCATAGGATTTGAATGCCTAAATGTGAAATAATGAAAAAAAAAAATCACCAACTAAGTCTGAGGAGTGGTTTCTGGCCTTAAGAGTCCTACCTACTAGATAAATAAACCTGGGCAAATCATTTGACCTCTCTGTAGATTCAGTTTCCTCATTTGCAAAATGGGGATGATTTTGTTCACGGATCTCCTCCTCTTGCAGGGAGCCCAGAGACCTCAGCGAAGCTGACCTTACCTCCCTCTAGCGGGGCACTGGCGCTGGGGCGGTGGGAGTGTCTATGAGTAAGTGGCTCAGGAAGGTCATATGACACACCCTGGCCAATGAGATGCGAGGAGAGGTTCCCTGGGGACTTCTGGGAACATTTTTACTTGTTCCTACAGAATTTCTACGAGCAACACGCTTTCCCTGGAGTTACAGTTTTAATTGAGGCCTAGGATTCCAGCAGCTGCCTTTCTGCCTGAAGAAGCAGTTGATACACAAAGGCACATAGGGTCAAGAGACTCGAAGAGATGCAGATTGGGAGTCACTGACTGAGGCAGCCCTGAAGCTTGCTCTTCATCTACACTTCTAGTTTAAAAGTCAAAATAACTTTTTTTTATGGGTTAACCTGATTTGAGTTGGGTTTTTGTTGCCTACAGTTAAAGGCACCTTAACTATCTTACAGATTTTAAAAATGTAAATAAAACTCTGAAAATTAAGTGCTATAAGATGCTAATGTGCTCTCATCATTATTTTAAAGAAATAATTATTCATATGAGTAACATCTATCTTTATTTTACAATAAAGCCAAATCATCTTTGAGAGGCACCTTACAGAGTTCGGTGTTTGTATTCTTTGGATAATATCCCTGCCAAACGGTAATTCAATAAAAGTTGAACTCTCCCAGAGACGGGGACATCCTCACCTCCCAAGGCAGTGTTGACAATGATGTAATTGTCAACAATTAACTCAGCATACTGTGGTGTGGCCAGCCCTAGTATTCCATATTTGCATCTATTTTGTGTTGAGATTATTTGAAGCCAGAGAAAAAGCAGGAAAATCTAAGTAGGTAAACTCATTGCTATTGGTCTGCATTTTTGCCACACAGAAAGCGTTGGGCTCAAAGAATTCAGCAATGGGTGGCGCTGAATCTGGCTGTGTCTCCCTTCTTCTCTTTGCTGGCATTCTCTCTTTGAGGACCCAGGGAAGGCCACAGATGCTCTCTGGAGGTACAATAGCTATTTATTTGGTCTCCATCTAAGGTGAGTGCTTCTGAAGTCATTCATGACAGCTTTATTGTAGTTTTTAGACTTGAAAATTTGAAATTATTCATCTCAGAGGTCAGCCCTGCACACTATATCCTGGGCTAGATTGGCTCATTCCAGCAGAGAGTAGACACTGTAAAGAGGAGAGTAAAGACGAGGGAAAAATAATGTACTTTACTTGGCCCCTCTCCTTAGAAAAGGGAGATATTTTTGTATTTTTCCCTTCCAAGCACCATCCAGGCAGTAGTAGGTTATGTATGTGCTGGATACAATGGATTGTCAACTGCAGGCCTCCCTCCCTGCTTGCCACCTATTTTATATGAGACTTCAAGTTCATAGCCTGTGCTCTGCCTTCTGTGGCTTTGCCTTTGTGCTTCCCCCATACACTCCTTCCTGGTGCCAGTCAGAGAGAGCCCTGTAGTAGACTCTGTGATTTGCCCTCAGGTTCTCCTTTGGAACTGAAGGACTTATTCCTTGAGCTGCTGGGAACGCTGCCATCAAATGGCCTACCTCTGTCAGCCCTCTCTGGAAATTGCACTTGGCTAGAGAGTGTTACCTATGACTGGTCAGTAAGAGGACACAAAGGCCCAGTCCTTTATGTTGTCCTAAACTGAGACAACTCTGCAGAGCCATCTTGGCTTTAGAGAGCCCTATGAAGTTGGCTGAGGTCACTATTGAGGCTGTATCATGACCCAAGTTCTCTGTCTGCCCAGTGCTGCTTTCTTCCCTGCCCTGTGCTGATTCTGATAACACTTCCTAATAATTGTCCTGCATGCTAGTCTCTAGCTTAAAGTCTGCATGCCAGGGAAGCCCCCATGAGGCAAGCCCTCCAACATGACATGTGCCCAATACAGGAAGAGGCATTCGGGCAGATAAGAATACACAGTTAAGACCTCTGTCTCAGATCTGCTAAATAACACTGGTGATTTTAGGAGCCATGGAGAAAAGCCTCCGTTTCCCAAGTGTCTCCTTAGGAATGATAGTAAGAACTACCTTTATAAAGTGCTTATTCTGGGCCAGGTACCCCACTAAGCACTTTACAGGCATCACCTCATTAATCTTAACCATCATCCTGCTGAGTAGAGGGTACAAGGATTTTACTGGTCAGTCAAAGGCAGAATGGGACTGGATCCCACTCAGTGCATCTACTCAGATACACTATCCCTGACTCTTCCTGAAGGTAGACAAGGAAGGATCAGAGGGACTCAAGGAATTGCCCTCAGGGGAGTTCTTGGTGCTCAATGCCTGCATACCTCACTTATTCCATGAAGGCATTCCTTAAAGGAAATGATAAAAATATCACTTTGGTAAGTAGTGTTTTGACTGTGTAAATGATAATCTAAAAATTTTATGATAAAGACAATTATCATAGCTGCATTTATTGAGGTTCTGCTATCTACTAGTCAGGTGGCTACATAAACATCTGACAAGCATGATGTGTTAATCCTTTCAACAGACCATCAGGTTTAGCATTATCATCTCATTTTATATAGGATGAACTGAGGATCAGAGAGGTTAGATTAAGTTGCCCAAGGCAGATGACCAACTGTCCATTTTCCCAGGACTTAGAGGGTTTCTGCAATGTGGGCTTTCAGTACTATAATTGAAAAACTTCTGTGCAAACTGAGACCAGTTAGTCATCCTAGTTGGAGCTAAAAATAAACAAACAAATGAATAAAGCAAAACCACATAACAGCCATACAATCTTTTAATAAAGTGACTAATATTTATTCCAAATTGTTTCATTCTCTAGCTGTTCAACCTGCGTAAATAATGTACAGCTTCAAGGGCTATTAATAACCTAAATGTAAAAAATACAACAGGCAAAATAAAATCGACAATAATCTCTGAGTCAGTTTAACCATTTCCTGTGATTTAAACTTTATCCCTGTAGAATGTCAGGGTCCCAGGAAGAGGACTCCCGCTATACAGCACTCTCTGCATTTTCTTTCATCAGCATAATAGAGGCCAAAGGTAACTTACCTCATCTGAAATTTGACCTCCAAATGTCACCCATGTTCCTAGAAAAGAATAAATATTTGCATATTATTCATCATCATTTTTCTAATAATGTGCATAATAAGAGGAAATTCTTACCTTGGGGCTACCTCAATAGGTTGTATGAGTAGCTTAGAAAGGTACCTGGATGAGGGGCACATTTGGGTTGCAGTCTAGTCTGTCTTCCTCTCACTAAGTATTCCAGAAGGGGTCTGAATCCCTCTGGAGAAAGGGGTGTCTTTCTTTACTCAAAGCCACCATGCATGCTATTGGCAGCGCTATCCTAAAAGATGCTTTCTCTTCTGCTATAGGACCATGGACGCTAGAGTACAAGATCCATTCTTGCTCCCACTGAGCTAAGAAGCTACATGTTCTGAAAGTGAAAGACCTTGGGTTATGGTTTTGGTTCTCCCCTTCTTTGCCTCAAAACAGGGGCTCTATTTTTTATTCATTATTACCTTTCAAAAGAAACCCTCTCAGATGTCTTTCCAGTTCCCACTTACAAGACTTTTAGGAGGTAACACTTATGTACCTTCTCTGTCATGACCTGCCATTCCAGAACAGAAATCTCCATTGCTTTGGGATGAAAGTGGAGACAGCAGCAGGAGAAAGATTTGGGAAGGCAAGGGGAGAAACACTCACTTAGCAGCCAAAGATGTTTGAAACTTTGTAAAGCAGAAGGAAAGCTGAAGAGGAGTGGGCCCTTGCTATGCTGGTCTCCAGTCACCTCAGTTATTCATTCCATCCTTTTATGGATAGATCCTCCTAAAAGGAGGATTTATTTCCCTTCCCTTCCCTTCCTAAAGGAGAGAATGAATTCTTTGGATCCAGCATCGCACCCACGTGCGAGGGACAGTGAGATGATTGACTTAGTTCCTGTCTCCCAGTAGCTCATGATTTACAAGACCATTTGACAAATGCTATGACTGAGGCGAATGCAAGGCAGAAAGAAGGGAGTGTTCCATTTAGATTGTAGGGTAGTGGCATGCAAGGAAGACTTCCTAGAAGAGGTGACAGCTAGGTCAAGTCTCACAGGAGTTAACTGAACGAAGGAGAAAGGGACAGACATTCTAGGGAAAGGCAAAAGAATGGGCCAGGGAAGGAGGTGGGAAACTCCAGAGAGTGCTGATGAGCAGGGGCCTACACCATCAGGCCATGAGATGAACCATGGGAACAGAGGGAGGGATGGCAGGAGTGAGAGCAGCAGGGCCTGGGCATAGTGATATTTGGGGGACATACTAAGAAATGTGGTTGAAAATGCATATTTTGCATTTCATAGTAACAGTCCTAGCTGCCATTTATGGAACACTTTCCAAATGCCAGACAGTATAGTAAGAAATTTTCCCATTTTTATTTCTCACATTTTTATTTCTAATCATTTTGACAAACTTATCAGATCACTTTATCCTTATTTCCAGATGAGGAATCAAAGATTAACCAACTCGATAAGTGAAATACCCAGGATTCCCCAAACATGACTGGCTTCAAGGGGAGTACCCTTTTCACCACATCACACTGCCTTATTAGACCATTTCCAAATTAAATATGGCATTTGGATTTCATACTCCATGTGAATATGTTGGTATAATTGTACCTTTTCTCTTACTTCTCAGGTACTAAAACAAAAGTACGGTATAAATCATTCTACTGTTATGCTCTGCATATCCAGAGATTGCAGATGGGCAGTCCCCCGGCACTCAGCTTGTGGACTTGTTTTGCTTGACTAGAATGGTGTTGATTCACTTGGTATTTCAATAAATTTTGAATAAGTTACCAATATTTAAACAATTAGAAGATTTTTCTTAAAATGTTTTGATTTTCAGCTTCCTTTGACAGTGAAGGGCTGTTGTTCTCATGAGGTAGACAGTCCCTAAATAAGAGGACCATGCCCTTTCAGTTAATTAAAGCCTACACATCTTCCTGTTGTATTCCCAGCACTGAAATCAAAGAGTAGTTGTTTTTTACCACGTGTTTATTGATATTTTTCTTACTGTAAAAAGAAGAGGAAAATGAACTTGTGCATGTCCTAAAAAACAATTATTATAAGAAAAAATAGGAACACACCTTTTTTTTGGTGGGGGGGGTGGATAGGAAGAGTATCCAAACGAAGAATGTTTGCAAAGAAAAATTACATCTTAAGGCACCATTTAAAAAAATCAGCTTGAATGGTACACAGAAAAGATGGATGTTAGAAAATTTAATGGACTGAAGAAATGGCAGCATTTGTTTCTGAATGAGAACAAAATCAGCGAGCTGCTGTGAAATACAGTTCTTTATTAAGTGAAAAAATTGCCTGGGCATCAAAACCTTTTTACAGACAACACAGTTTATAATAAGAGTCTATTTTGAATGCTGCAGAAATTATGTGTCCAGACTCTCAACAGCCATTTGTAAATGTTAGTCTAACGAGCAACTCTGTAGCTTGGTATGTTAAAAATAAGATTGAGAACTTTCAGGTCCAGTTAATTTATTGGTGGCATTTTCTCTTGCAGCAAATGAGAACACAGATATAAAGAAGAGCACACTGTTAACTATATTTATTTGTGGTGTGGTGAGAATTTTGAAGGGGTCAAAAAACTTCAGGACAAGGAGCCCATGAAAGGCAAAACATCAGGAAATGGCTGACTGTGTTATGAAAAAGGTCTCAGACCATTTGGATGTAGAATGCACTGGTCCAAGTCACCGAGTGTTACTACAGATGGAGCTCTCAGGATGGGTGGAGTTGATGTCAGGCCTGTCAAGCAACAGCCCAGAGGTGGTACTATTTTGTAGGGACACTATCCCTAAGTCCATTACTTTCCTCATTCATCAGAAATTGCTTTGGGCACAAGGCTAAAATGGGAGAAGCCATGGATTCAGTAACTAATACCACAAATTGGCTATTGTTCTATGCCTTTGAGCAAAATCAGGTCAACATTTACTTAATGAATTTGCTGGCTTACTTGCACTGTCGTGCAGAAGAGATTTTTTTAACTGTTAATGTCATCACAGGGGATGGCCCTATCTCTGCTTAGCAGTGAAGATTAGCCCAAAGTCCTGAGCTTTTTGCTGACTCTACAACTTATCTATACATTTTGACTATTTTTCTATAGGTACAGTCACAAGTATTATACAAATGTTTCGTCTGTGAGCTTCTCTCAGTCCTGATAAAGTGAACGCTTTGGGAAATTCATTTGTAAAAGAATAATGTCATCTACTTTCCTACATTGCAATCATTTTCCAGAAATGAAGATGAAAGCCTAAAATTTATTCTCTTAAAATGCTATTGAAGATCAAATTCTAAAAATATTCTCAGACTTCAAACTTTATGAAAATAAACTAACATTATGTAGCTTACCTTTCTTATTTTTTGATAGTACCTATGTTGGGCTATGATTTGACATTATCAAACTGTAGTGCAGAAATGGTACTGACGTCTATGTGAAGTCTAAGTAGAACAATGCTGAAAGCCAAGATTGTACACACATTTTGGAAGCGGTGATTCTAGATATAAGAACCATTGACAGTAATTCCATCCATGTTAGGAAGAGCCTATGTTTAGGAGCAACTCTACTCCAAAATTAATCTGAAAAAAACTACCAACCACCCTCCTGGCTTAAGTGTTTAAAGCTGCGTTCTGTACATCACAGTGAAAAATACGGGGCCTGAAACATGTTTTGGTACAGAAGGAAAGATGTGAGGTTTCTGATTCCAAATTAAAGCAGTAATGAATTATGAAATAAAGATATAGCAATAATTATCTTCCCTTTTCAATTAGTTTTTAAAATTTAATATAAAATAGCATATCAATATTATATATATTTACTTTGTTATATACCTGTACCATAACTTAATAAGAATAAACTGTTTGCTTCCATTTCTGAGAGTTTGTCATTTTTATATTCAGCTTATTTTGTTCAGGATAACTACCTCCCTGGCCCTTTTGAAACTTGCTACTCATTTGTTTCTAGCTATTCGTTTATAGAGTTTATATATTTTACTAGAAAGTAAGCTGTCTGAGGGCTACACTTTTATGTCATTCGTCTTTGTATCTCCACAGCCCTAGAATACAAGTGGGCTCTTAGTACACGGTCAGTAAGTGTTGGTTAAATTGAATTACCTTGCCGTTTTGACTGTTATTAATCTCGAAGGTTTTAATCTTGATAATTTTAATCTTGATAATTAATCTTGAAGGTTTTAATCTTGATAATTTTAATCTTGATAATTAATCTTGAAGGTTTTAATCTTGATAATTTCCTACCAAACATACATCTTTATTATGATTTATAGAGAAATGAATAATGCTCATCAATAATATTTAGTTCTTCTAGTCTCTAAATGATTGAAATATTTCTCCTTATCCCTGGGTACCCACACAGCTATGCCTCTCCGTTGGAAAAGGCCAAGGGAAAGTCTTTCTCCTTGGCTGAAATGCCTCTAGCAAGGAGGTGGGTAGGTGGCTCAGTGTAGGTGGGGTCCATTGACTACCCCAGAGGAGGAGTTACCTCTCACAGAATCGACACATCCTCTCCTGCTGGAGAGAAATTGGGCGACAGCCTTCTAGACAGAAGAACTTTGTTTCTATGATTTTATTTTCTACTGAGCTCCACTCCAGAAGAACTAAAGCGACTTGTTAGTTAATATGATTCCCAAAAACCCTTTGTGACAGTTTTCTTAACCATTTTTCTGCCTCTAATGAGAACATGTTTTTCTGAGACCTAGGATAGCATACAATTATTTCCCTGTGTAATCTCAAATTAGTGGGATGTTATTTAGAAGATGATTTTACTAAGCTGACATTTGTTGTTTCTAACCTTTTTAAAAAAGGGGGAGTATCACGGTGGCTCACACCTGTAATCCTAGCACTTTGGGAGGCCAAGGCGGACAGATCACGAGGTCAGGAGTTCGAGACCAGCCTAACCAATATGGTGAAACCCCATCTCTACTGAAAATACAAAAATTAGCCAAGGCATGATGCTGGGTGCCTGTAGTCCCCGCTACCTGGGAGGCTGAGGCAGAAGAATTGCTTGACCCCAGAAGGCAGTGTGAGACTCCATCTAAAAATAAGTAAATGAATAAATAAAGAGGGAAGGTACTAAAGATAACTCTTTGAACTGTTTTTGTGTTTTCTGATTAAACTTTTTTATGCACCAAGGAATATATGCTTTGAAAGCCTTTGTTAGGTCTCTTGGAGTACATCTACCATAGCATAGAAAAATGATGAATGAAACATAAAAAGAAGAAAGCTCCCTGCCACACACATCTATCTTGGTTATGTCGTTATCTTTTGGTGATTATCAGGGTAATTACTTCTTGCTTATTTATTCAAACAACATGTTTATCATTTAAATGACTGCCTTGCTTTGCATATAAAGAGATATTTAGACATTTAGATGAGATAATTTTAATATCTCACATCACCCTAGTGTAATTTTCAAAACCAGGGAATTCACATTGGTACAGTACTAATACAATAGGCCGTTCTGGAATTTCATTGTCTTTTTCTCTCGAAGATCTTATGCAGCATCCAACATTGCATTTAATTGCATTTTTTCTTAATCTACTACAGTCTGTGACTGTTCCTCAGTCTCTTCCTGTCTTTCATGATATAGACACATTTAAAAGTACTGATCAAGTGTTTTGTAGAGTGTCCTTTAATTTGGGTCTAAGTTGTCTTAATTAAGGTTATAAAGTTGGTGATATCCTTCTTTATATTGCAAGTTGGACTGCTTATGGTTTGAATACATTATTATAGCTATCAAGACGACAATGTACAAATGCAATTATAATATTAATATTTATTATGCCACAGTTAACATTTCCTTTCATTCAACAAATATTTATCGAGTCTATCTACCATGTGCTAGGTATTGTACTTAGTTTATCAGAATAAAACAGTGAGCAAAAGTGGTAATTATTTCTCCCATCATGGACCAGATATATGGGGAAAGAAAAAGGAAAAACAAAAATAAGTTAAATATACAGTGTTTATTTATAAATGTTAATTTGACAAATAAATAAAATGTAAAATAAAATATATAGTGTTGATTGATGAATGTCAGAGAATCAATTTTATTAAGCCAGGAGAGAGTATATGAAATGTCTAGGGATCAGTATTGAAATTTTAGATAGGGTGGCCAGATAAGCTTCACTAAGAAAGGAGCTTTTAAGAAAAGACCTAAAGAAAGTGAAGGGGCTCACCAGGCAGTTATCTGGAGGAAGAGTGTTCCAGTTGCAGGGAGCAGTGAGGTAGGGACTTGCTCAGCATGAGCAAGGACAATGAGGAAGCCAGTGTGGCCAGAGAAGAGAAGGTGAGTTTCATGGGGGCTGTATCATGTTATGTTAACCATAGGAAGGACCTAGGAAAGGCTAACAAAGAGGTTTGAATACAGAAGTGACACAACCTGACTTTCTTTTAAATGGAACACTCTGCTGTTATGCTAAGGATAGACTATTATGCTAAGGCAGAGCCAAGGTTGAAACAGGAGGGACCAGTTAGGAGACTGTTGTCATAAACCAGGTGAGACATGACAGTGGTTTGGTCCAAGGTGGTGGTAGGGAGGATGATAAGGAGAGTTTGAATTTTGGATAAATTCTGAAGGGGAGGCAATAGTATTGACTGATGTAAAAGGATATAGGATGTAAGAGAAGGTGAAACCTCCAGGCTAACACCAAGGTCAGAGTATGGGGAGAATGGAGAGCCAATTCAACACATTACAACATGGATTTAATAATTTTAAGTTTGGTAAACAGAGCACATGTGAACTGCGGCTTAATGTAGTCAAGATTGAACAAACATACTCATAATTGAGAGATATTTCACCTGAAGGTGTTTTGAGGTATTACTGTTATATCACTAAAGAATTTAAGATAAGAGATTCAAATCCTAGGTCACATTGAAATCACCAGGCAAAATTAACATGTTCACTGTCTCATTTGTATACAGTAACCTCCAAAGAGGAGTGGAACTGGAGGTGGGAGCATCCCTTTAAATTGCATTTCCAGCAAGAAATAGGTGTAAGCCCAAAACGAGAGTTGATGTGGAGGGAGTGCTAAGCTGTTGGCCACCACCTGAGATCCTTAAGCTCCAGCTCATTACCCTGGTGAGCACTTTCTCCTCTGAGCTATGAGCTGAGCCTTCCACTGAGAATGTAAACCTTCCCCATGCCCTTATGCCCAAATTCTACTTATTCTTCAGGACCCAGAACTTCAGCTTTAGAGTCCAGTGCTGCTAAAGCACTTAGCACTTAGCACTTCCCCTGATGAGTTAAAGTATGTCTTGCTACATCATTAGAATTTTTTTAGGTTCTGTAACATTAACTCTGACTCTGAGAAACCTCCATGCTCTTGATTTCGTTTCCTTATGCACAAAATTAGGAACCCTGAGCTTCCTTCGTCTCTATAATTTCATGATTCTATGGTTTTTTCTTTGAAAGGAGAGGAAGTCATTCCATTTACTCTCCTCCTACCACTTTGAACTAACTGCTCTTTATGATCACATTATGTTATAACTACATGGTTGATTTTTGCCTATGACTTCCTCATTAGACTGCAACTATCCTGAGAGCAGGGACTAAGTTTAATTTAAATTTTAAATTTTAGCCATTGTAGTGGAGCCTGGCACAGGGTAGGTGAGAATAATTGTTCAATCAGTAAGCATTCTCACCCTTACTAACAAAGTGTCTTTAACCAGAGATTGCTTGTGGAACGTTGGTTGTTTTCCTCACTATCTTGAACAAAAGGTTTTAACCACAACTGCCCATTTGAATATCCTGGGAATATTTCAGTGGTACTGCTGACCTGATTCCTCACCAGACCAATTAAATCAGAGTCTCTGGGAATCAAATCCTGACATCAATATTTTTAAAAGATCCTCAGATAATTCTAATTGCAGTCAGGGTTGAGAACCACAGTTTAGACTCTTCCCATACTGGTAGCATCTCATCCTTTTCCTTTTTTTTTTTTTTTTCTGGAGACAGAGTCTTACTCTGTCACCCAGGCTGGAGTGTAGTGGCATGATCTTGGCTCACTGCAACCTCCGCCTCCCAGGTTCAAGCAATTCTCCTCCTTTAGCCTCCCGAGTAGCTGGGATTACAGGCAAGCACTACCATGCTCAGCTAATTTTTGTATTTTTAGTAGAGATGAGGTTTCACCATGTTGGCCATATTGGTCTTGAACTATTGACCTTGTGATCCGCCTGCCTTAGCCTCCCATAGTGCTGGGATTACAGGCATGAGCCACTACGCCTGGCCCATTTTTTTCTTTACACCCTGACTTGCCTTTCTTCTTCTTTTATTCAAGTGCTGTCATCTCCATTTTCCAGAGGTTAAATGACTTGCCCAAAGTTTAAATAACTAGTAAGTGATGGAGTAAAAGCTGGGATTTAAATCTAGCAGACATGGCCCTCCTGCACCCCGCCAATCAAAAGATGGTATAGAGACGGCACTGTTATTTCAATAAGACAGATAAGTTACATGGTTACCTTAAGCTCCTTCATACAGGATCAAAACAAAACAAACAACCAAATTCTTAGAAATCTGGCCTGAGGGGAAACCCATGATGGGGCTGGGATATAAAGACAGGTGATGGAGGTGAAGAATTGGCTTCTTGGCCTTGGTACTCTCTATCAGTTGAAGGGCATGGAATGAAGAGACCCTCTTGCTGGTGAGGCCTAGAATGAGGGGCTAAGCAAGTAGAGGGGCATCAGGAGGCCTGGGCTGGAGTTCTGACTCCACCACTCACTAGCAATATGGAATGGTGATGGCAACAATTATAAATAGCTCATCGGATTTTTAGAAGAATGCAGTGAAATTTCCTAAGTGCTTAATGACCTCTATCATAGCTTCAGCATTAATTCTCAATCTCAGTTCAATGGGTCTTACTCTTTAGGGTGCATTAGAATCCCCCAGAACCCCCATACAGATTCTTATTCTGCAGATAGGAGCTGCAGCTGGGGCATCTGTATGTTTATCAAGCATCCCATGTGATTTGGAGGCAAAACAATGCTCTGTGCAACCCTACTGTGGCCACTAAGATAAACTACATGAAGACCTGCGTCTGGGTGCTTGGGCGTGTTCTTTTTCAAATGACAAAGACAAAGCATTCTTCCTTATTCTGGCCTGCATATGTCAGTATTTTCCACAGAGCCTGGCCCTTATTTTTGGATCCAAGCTGCAGCCTGGTCTTTCATTTTTGGCTTCTAGCGTGTTGCTAATGAGCCTCAGGCCAGAGTTCACAAATGTGATAGCAACTTAGCCTTTTCTTTTTTACTTTCATTACCTTTTCTTGCAAGAACCAGTAATGCCACCCAGGTCCTCAAGAGGGTGGGGGTAAAATGCTCACACATCTCCACCTTACAAAAGAGCTTGAAATAGCAACAAAAGTAGGTGAGGAATTGGTAAAGGCCAGGAGGAATAAAGGCGGGCCTCCTCAGGCAGGTGAAGCGCAAACAGCATCTCCACTTACGAGTGAAGAATTACGTGTGTATGTGTATACGCGTGTGTGTTTAAGGACTAAATATTACTTAGAACCATTTCCACTACTTAAAGTTTCTATGTCAGCACTTAATAAAGTAGGAAACTATGCCCAAATGAGAAAGACATCCTCAGTCTCCACCACGTAAATCCATTGTGCTCTTCTCGTTCCTTTGGTGCTAGATGCTTTACATACATCAGCTCTAATCCCTATCACAACTGCAGGATATGACTGATTCTGTCTATTTTCCTCACCTGAGGAAATGATAAGGAAGTGACAGTGAGTGGTAAGAAATGACTCGTCACAGCTGCTTAGTGGGCACTCCACAGCCCCATGCTGATTCCTGGTGATGATGCTCCTTCACCTACCCACAAGCCCCCATGCTCTGCTCCAGCTAAACGGAATGGCCCAGCGTTTGCTCTAAATGCCTGTAACAACAACCTGCTTTACAATCTGCCTGTGTTCTTCCCTCTGCTGAATGCCTTCCCCACTAACCTTCCTTCCTTATGATAAGCTTTGTGTTCTCATTGTTTAGCGGAACAACAAATGCTGGGGCCTGTCGTGGGGGCGGCAGAGGAGGGAGAGTATCAGGATAAATAGCTAATGCATGTAGTGCTTGGGCCAAGCTGTCTGCAGCTGGGAGGGCAAAGGCAGAGGGGAGTCCAGTCTTTCATTAGGAAAGGCTGCGGTGGGGCTGGCGGCTGAGCCTCCCAGAAAAACCTGCGAGAAGTTGGAGGCTGAGCTTCTAATGCCTGTGCGTAGCCTGAGGTTTTGAGGGTTAAACGTCTGGGATTGATGAAAGTTTCTCATGAGGCTTATAGAGATGTACATATATTTGATATTTTCTTTCTTTCTTAGATTTATGTATTTCAGTGCCAAGGGATACTGCTAGCTCCATTTTGTTTTCAGATTTGTTTCAGGGCAAATCTGTCTGGAACCATTTTTTTCTGTTTCTCCATTAATCTTATTGGTACAATTTAAAGTCAAGGAAATGACATTGGAAATAGAATGAATGGTGGGGAGGTGAAGTGTAGAAGAAGCAGTTTTGTGTTATAAAGAAGACTGCAAGGATTGACATTGCTCTCTAGAGGCTGTGTGGGCAAAACAGGAATGAAATTTCAGTGCACTAAATCTACCCCTAGAAAAAATGACCCACTCTCCCACTTGGATGTTAGAATTAATGATATGCAGTAACCTAAATTAATGGCTTAATCTCCTTAAATTTCCTGATGTAGGCATGACAGTCCCAAACCGATTAAGTTAGCACCTTGAGCCTGTTAGGAAAATTTAAAATAAAGCCAAAATTTCCTTAGATAATTTTTTTTCTTCTCTGTATGTTTTAGGTTTTTGACCCACATTATTGAAATACATATTATTACTTTTATAATCAGAAGCAAAGTTTGTTTTAAAAATATTCTCATTACTAGAAAATCCATTCATAAACAAGAGTTTCCACAAACCACAGCTCGTTCTATGTTTTGAAGATGAAAAAGAGGCAGTGTTTACATTTTCTTTATATTTTGTCCTAAATGTCTTGGTAAAAGTTTCTCATATTTTCTTGTACTAACATTTACATGTTTAAAATTATTTCTCACAATAATGTTTCCAGGGCCTTTAAAACCAGTATGCATTATTATGCCTTAGTCATTTTGTTTTTTGAAGAACTCCTATAGTAAATGCATCAAGTAGTTAATGTAGGTGAAACGACACGGTGTTAGAATAAGATTAGACACCTTCCATGTGACACTAGGACTAAATGGCAACTTCTGATTTTTAAAACAAATTTTAAATATTTCCAATATCTTCTTCTAAAATGGGACCTATTATTAAGATTGAAAAATTTTTTCCTTGTGAATTATTTGCACAGTGTCTGGAATACAGCATATGTTCAAATACATATTTTTCTTTCTGATTTATCTTTTGATTTTTCACAGTAAGTCACTATGAATAAGAAGTCTCTAGAAAAACACTACTGTCAAGAAGTTTGAAAGTCAATGTGACCTCCTTTATACTTTCTTTTGTCTGTGAAAAGTTAATGTCAAATCTCTATCTTTGTGCAGGGATATATTTTTTTGATGGTTCAGTGAATTGTTCTCCCCCAAACAGTAATAAGTTTGAATAATTCTAGCTCTATCTGTACATAAACAACACAGTGTGTGCTTATAGAGCTGTCAGAATCTGCTAGGGAATAAATTTTAATTCCATGGCAAGGCAAAGAAACTCTCTTAGTGAAAACAAGATAATACATTATAAAAAAAAAGAATGAAAAGTATCCTGCAAGAGTCCTTTCCAATTCTTCTTATTGAGGTATGTATGAACTTCATGATATTTAGAGTATTAAATATCATAAATAAAAACTCAAAGAGGGGTATAAAATGATTCATGTACTTTTTGACTAAGAAGCTTTTAAAACATAGAAAAATTAATACTGAGGGAATATAGAAGGGATAATTTAGCAAAAACCTGAAGATTTAAAAAGGTCCCAATCATATTACACTCAAATTTATCCAATTCTCATGTTTCCATGTAGATTTACAGATTTACATATAAGGATTAGCTTATTTTGTCTGTGCCTGTTAGATACCAACTGTTAATGATTTCAGCTTTAAAAAAATCTATAATGTCCTTTTCCTAAAGAAAATGTATAGCTGTATCAAGTGGACAGGATATTTTTGCATCACCCACAGGACTATGCGTAGTTTCTCCTTTTATGCACTGACTCAGGACTATTTCTATTTCTTCCCTTTGCAGTAATTATATGCAAAAATTTAACATGTCAAAGAAGGAAATGGAGCAATAGTAAATTATAAAACTATGTTGGTACATCTTCAATCTTGGGAGATTGCACTTAGTCAAAATTCTACAGAGTCATTCTCTTTTGAAATGATAAGACTATACTAAAAAATTAATTATGGTTCAGGAGAAGCAAAGAACAGCTCCTGGCAGCCTGGCCTGGAGGCAAGCTTCTATTGTAAGAATGCTGGTATTCGCAGCCAGGCTTTGGCATAGAGATGATGATGTTATAACCATAGTCCCGATTGTACAGGAATGAAGTGACATTTCCTAACAAGCTGTATTAAAAGTTTCCCAGAAATTTAGGTAACGAGACATCAAAGAATATAAATATTATATTTATATCTCAATAGTATTTTGGATTGTTCTCAAATGCACAAGGCAGGCCTTCTTGAGACATTTTCAAGATTATCAACATGACGATGAACTCTGTATCCCCAGAGACTATATAAAACCTGACATAGAGGAGGTGCTTATGAAATGTTTATGAATGACTGAATTCAAGAACAACAGAGGAAAAGTGATGAGCAAAGAAGTAATGTTCAATGAATGGATTTATTGCTTGCAGATGCTTTTTTCTTAATTAGTTCATTGCTTGAAAATAAGTTAATCTAAATGAATCCATTCCTGACCTTTATGTAAGTTAGCAATTTGGCCTTTATGTAAGTTAGCTCACTAGCCATCACACCTGAATACACACACAGTGGGAGAACATTTTGGAGGGTGGCTGCGAGGTCAGTATTGATCCAGGGAGTTATGATGGTAGAATGAAGCTTGCATTTGCCATCTTAAAGCACTGACGGCATCAGCTTCTCCTGCTGGCACCAGGAACCCTGGCTGTGGGAAACAAGGGAAATGTTCCCAGGGGCACTCCTGGAGAGTGAAGATCTCGTCTGGTGATGCTCCATTTTTTATCATTTTGTGATTGGCCCAAACCTCAGGACTGCTTACTTTTATAGAGTAGAACTTTCTGTTAACTTGGAAAAGAGTATACATCTGTGGTGAAGACTGTGCCATCAAAAGGCCTGTGTGCACACTGCGTGATGGTGTGAAAGTTAGATGGAGATTTTAGGGTCCGCTCCTCAAGGACAGAGCTTCTGTCAGTCTTCTTCATCACTGTCTCTCCAACGTCAAAACAGAGTTCAGTTTTGCAGGTTAACTATCTCCCAGGCTAGGAAACACATTCTGAAATTATTTATTTTCCAACAACCCTGAAGGGTAGGTTTTTCATTTTCTTTCCAATATGCCTGAGATTGATTATGCCCATGGATTAGTTCACTTTGAGACTTTGCTCATCTCTAAAATGGATAATGATACCTACTCACAGTATCGTGAGAACTAAAAAAATGACAATGATGCAAATTAACACTTTTGTTTGAGAATTTACATTGTGCCAAGCACAGTGCTATACCCTTTATAGACATTATCTTGTTTAAAACGCATGACCAATCCATGATTTGAGTTTATTTGCTGGTAAGTGACTGAGCCAGGATGTGAGTCCAGGCAATCTGATGACAGCCTACACTGTTAATGATTTCAATAGTATATGCCAGTGTCTAGAATAGTACTAAGCATACAACAGGTGCTCACTAAATGCTACTATCTTTATTAGCTCCAAAGAAATAATATAAATTTCCACAAGAACATAAATGACTTTTTCAGAACCCACAGTGAAAGCTAAGGTTGACATTGGAATGTCTCAATTCTAACCACATACCCATCTTAACACAGCTTAGGAAAATTTATTTATTATGAATTATTCTGAAGTGACACATGGAGAATGATTAATAGACTAAAACATTCAAACATGATTCAAAATTCTAAATTTCAATTGGGGACAGAAGCTAAGTGAAAAACAAACACCTCACCTGCCACTTGCTGCTTTCATTGGTCACCAGAAGTGGCATCTGCCCTGCTCTCTGGTTGTGCTTCCTGCATGCTGCCTAGGAAGCAAACTGTTCTCGGGTGCTTAAGCCCTCCAGTAGACTCAGTCATCAGATGAGCAAGTAACTCAGTGGGGAATCAGGCCACCTTTCAGCTGCACAGGAAGACAGAATTTGGAGATCCTCATCCAGGCCAGTGATCTTCAACTGTGGCCCACTTAGGAGGACCACCTGGGAAGCTGATGTATTGCTCCAACCCAGAGATTCTGGTCTGATTGGTCTGAGGAAAGGCCCAGGCACAGGTTTTTTTAAAAAGCTCCCCATGTGATTGTAACGGTAGCCAGAGTTGACAACTGGTCTAAGCAGTGGATTGAGATGTTGTAGGAGTGAACTCTATGAGGTCCCAATACAGTAAGAAATCTTGGAGTGACAGGAAGAGAGACAAATAAATTCTGGTCCCAGAGGATGAAGAACAATTTAGAAGGTTGGAGGTAGCCTTGACCCCAAAATGGAGATTGTAATACCTTGCAGGGTCTTTAGAGCTGACCATATAAAGAATTACAGACTATTCCTTCAAGATTCTCTTTGGTGTTTTGCCCTTTATTTTATTAGTACTATTAACCTTCTTCAAAAATCCCAGTAGCAGTAAATGACTGTAGCAAAAGAAACTTAGCAGAACTTTTAAAAAATGTGGAATAAAAAATATCAGTAGTCTTGTTTTCTGGGACAAGATTACAAGGGCCACCACTCCTGCTAGAATAGGGTGAAAGCGGGACACATTACTTTGATAGGGTCAGGGTGGAATTTCTCCCACTGGTGCCATGCAGAATGATTAATTTATTATGGAGATCTAAAAGCATAACTGAATACTACTCCAAGATGGGCTACTAGATCATTATATTGTTCCTATATATTTTATTAACTGTAGATGACTCTTGATTTTCCACTGACATGTTATGCCTGTGACACCCAGATTCAAATAGAAATAGAAGTGCATTCCAAAGGCAAATTAGAATACATTTAGATTTTCTATGTCACAGTTCCCCTCGCTTAGCAGAGGTAATTGAGAATCCACCGTCTTCATGTGATTCCAGTGAGTCATTTGGAAGAGCAACACAGCAGCCACTAATCCCCCTGAATAAAAGTCCAATCTTTCTTAAATGTGCACTGGTTATAGAAATTACATGCATTTAGGACACTGTGGATATCACAAACTTCCACATATAAACTTCAATTTTTAAAAATATATGCAAGACAGACATTGATATAAAACACAAAACTATAAAAACCCTAGAAGAAAATCTAGGCAATACCATTTGTGACATGGCACAGGAAAGATTTCATGACAAAAAGGTCAAAAGCAATTGCAACAAAAACAAAAATTGTCAAATGGGATCTAATTAAACTAGAGAGCTGCACAGCAAAAGAAACTATCATAAGAGTGAACAGACAACCTACAGAATGGAAAAATTTTTGCAATCTATATATCTGACAAAGGTATAATATCTAGAGTCTACAAGCAACTTAAACAAATTTACAAGAAAAAAAAAACCATTAAAAAGTGGCAAAGGGCAGGAACAGGCACTTCGCAAAAGAAGACATTTATGCACCCTTCAAACATATGACAAAAAGCTCAACATCACCGATCATTAGAAAAATGCAAATCAAAGCACAGCGAGATACCATTTCATGGCAGTTAGAATGGCCATTATTAAATGTCAAGAAACAACAGATGCTGATGAGGCTACAGAGAAATCGGAACACTTTTACACTGTTGGTGGAAATGTAAATTAGATCAACCATTGAGGAAGACAGTGTGGCGATTCCTCAAAGACCTAGAACCAGAAATACCATTTGGCCCAGCAATCCCATTACTGGGTATATATGCAAAGGAATATAAATTATTCTATTATAAAGATACATGCATATATATGTTCATTGAAGTCCTATTCACAATAGCAAAGACATAGAGTCAACCCAAATGCCCATCAGTGATAAACTGGATAAAGAAAATGTGGCACATATACACCATGGAATACTATGCAGCCATAAAGAAGGATGAGTTTATGTCCTTTTCAGGGACATGGATGGAGCTGAAAGCCATCATCCTTAGCAAACTAACACAGGAACAGAAAACCAAACACCATATGTTCTCACTCATAAGTAGGTGCCGAACAATGAGAATACATGGATACAGGGAGGATAACAACACACACTGGGGCCTTTTGGAGGCAGGCAGTGGTAGGGAGAGCATCAGGAAAAATAGCTAATGCATGCTGGGCTTAATACCTAGATGATGAGTTTATAGGTGCAGCAAACCACCAGGGGACACATTTACCTATGTAACAAACTTGCACATCCTGCACATGCACCCCAGAACTAAAATAAAATAAAATAAAGAATATTAGATGGAACAGAAGAAAATGTTGATGGGATGGAAATACTAGAAGATAGCAAAGCTGCCATGAAAAATAGAACTGAACATGCACACAACAGAACTTGGGTTATGGTGTGCCTTATTTAATTCCAAACTTATTTATATATGTAAGATCTGGTCATTAACCTCCACATACTAGAATCTCACTCTTGCAGATCTTGTACATTCTCCCCACATACTCTGACTCCAGACTCTTTGCCTTTTCTTCTATCTAATCTCTGTCTTCAATTTCTTCCTTATCCAGGAGGGTCAGGGTAGTTAGATGATGTGGTTCACCATTTAGAAGGTTCTCTTGCTTTATTCTCAAGTCCATTGATTCACTCTCCTTTTATTGTGCCTGCCTAACAAAAAGCCACATCCTTATAAATCTGACTGTCTGGCTGCTCATCACCTATTACCAAGGCGCTGAGCTGTGCTGGAGAAAATAACGAATGATAGAGACAGACACATTGTAAATTCTTTGTCTCTAGTCCCTCTAGACTCACAACAGTCCTCTGTTTTCTGGTCAGTTTTCTCCAATGTGTGCATTTCAAACCTGCCCCATTTTTCTCAACCTCAGGTCCTACCTCCACTTCCTTTAACCTCAGCAGATAACAGCACCCTCTGCTTCACAAAGAAAATAAAAGAAGACAAACTATAACCCCCTCTACTTCTTGCCATATCTACTATCTGACCCAAAGGAGACACAATTGGTGACCTGCCCGTTTCCCCTGGGGTTTCTAGGTGCTTGACAACTCTCTGGTACAGAAACAGTCCACCTCCCTCACTCTCAGGTCCGTGTGCATTCCACACTGGCTCCAGAGTCCCCAGGGGAATTCCAGCTTCAGTTACGCACACTAGCACTGACTTGACTATACACCCTTTATCACCTTCCCTTTCCAATCTCATATCTCAAAAAATCTTTAAACTACCTGCCTTCAAATCCTTGTTTCAGAGCCTGCTTCAAAGAGAACATAAACTAAAACAGCACCATCATCTCCTCCTTTTCTTTCTGCCACTGTGGAAGGGTGTCCCTTCTATCCAAGGCTGATTTTTCCACTTATCCTCTGAATCCCTTCTTCTTCCTCTTTCTCAGGGACTTCACTCCACCAGTTATCACCTCCCATTACTACGTCTTTTCTTTGCCTTGAATTCTATTTGTTTATTTCATATTAATTTTATATCCCAACTTTGATTTCCTTTTCTTCTTTTTCTCTTTGCCCATTTTTAAATTTTCTATTTATCTTTGCCTTTTTCATTATAGAAAATATCTAGGAACTAGCATTTTTTTCCCCACCCAATCTCAGAAACTTTGTAGTTTACTGTGTTGACACCTATATTACAGATCTTTTTCTGATATGTTATTTTATGCTTTTAGAGGCATTTCCTTTTGTATTTTCTATACCTGCTTTTGCCAGTTTGGTCAAGCTTCATTTATCTTGCTGTCCTGATATACCTTCTGTATGGGCTATCTGTATATGTTCACAGTATGATGAGCTGGGCTTACAGTGAATGGGCAATTGATGTATTGCTACATTTAATCTTCTGTAAAAATGAGAATACTCAAGTCATTGAGCCCGTCTCCCTGCCTCTATTCTCAACCCTCTTCACCTTGCCATCTGCACTGTGGCCAGGATGAGCTTCCTAAAATGCATCTGGCCAAGTGACTCCCGGAGTTAAATGTTTTCATGACTCCCAGTCACACAACAGATAAACACCAAGCTTTGTGACATGGCTTCAGTGCTTTTTTTTTTTTTTTTTTTTTTTTTTTTTTTTT
>NW_016107340.1:6006624-6128191 GCF_001604975.1 Cebus imitator | reverse complement strand
GCTGGGATTACAGGCAGGCGCCACCATGCCCAGCTAATTTTTTTCTGTATTTTTAGTAGAGACGGGGTTTCACCATGTTGACCAGGATGGTCTGGATCTCTTGACCTCGTGATCCACCCGCCTCGGCCTCCCAAAGTGCTGGGATTACAGGCTTGAGCCACCGCGCCCGGCCGGCTTCAGTGCTTTTTGTAATGTTTCTGAGGTCCTCTTTTCTCTCCCATATGTTTCCCTCTCCAGGCCATGCTAGTTGAGGCTTCCATGCTTCTCCTCTTCCTGAAATGTATGTATTAATTCACTTAGAAAATATTTATTAAGCCCCAGTGTTCCCCCAGAACCATGCCAGATGGTGGTGTCAAAATGGCAAATGATAGCAATGGTCTCCTTTTTCTAGAACTCTCAATCCAGTGGTAAGGCAGGCAAATACAGAAATAATCACAACCGCAGGGCAAAATACTGGGAAGAGAGACTGTGATGGGAACCTGTATAAAGCCTCTAGCCCAGACTTGAATGTTCAGGAAAGTAACAATCAAGCCAAAACCTGAGTGAGAGGTGAGTACAAACTTTAACAAGATATGCCCATGGCTTTCTTTCCCTTATCAAGCTGACAGGTTTCTATTCATCCTTCAACATCAGGTGGCTTCCAGCAGCACTTTCCCCTACTCCCCCAAAAGAGGTGGTCACTTCCTCATCTGGGCCATTTCTATGTCTTGTACCTCTATCTCTCTGACTCTCTATCTCTATCACATTCGTGTTTAACTGTTCTTTTCCTTGTGTTCTTCTTGACCTGGCCCCTTCCTACCCTATCCTTTACTACTCTTCCTCCAGGAAGCCTTCCATGACTTCCCTCAATCCTAGCTTAGGCAGCCTTTGCACGTGTTTCCATGACATTTCATATGTCCTTCAGAGTACTGACTGTGTGGTGCTGCATTCATTCATTCATTTGTCCTTCCTTAAATGAGTGGATATTGAGAACCTTCTTCTCTGTCCTAGGCATGTGTTCTGAACTGATAATCTAGCAGGAAATAAGTTAGGCTAAAAAAGTAATCACCAGCAAACACAAGTAAAAAATGCACGGTGTCCTTTGGGGGCACATAGCCCAAGGATCTGATCCATCCTGAGAACCAGGTCTCCTCCACCTGCTAGATAGTATGTGTGAGGGCAGGCACCTGTGTGTCTTTTCTCCCTTGTCCCCAGCACTGCGTCTACTGCATCTTTGTGAAATATATGAACACATGAATGATTGACAGAAAGAATGCCTGGCCATGCTTTATATGGATGACTGAGTCAGTGGCAGTGTCTAAGAGTTCACAAACTGAGACACAGGTGACATCTGAGGCAACAAATCCATCAGCAGGGCCAGGACAGCCAACCAGTCCTCCCTGGGAGGCACTGAAAAGGTTGTGGCGGGGGGCTGCTGTGCTCCTCCCTCTTACCCCGAGGATGGAGGGAGCAGGTAACAAAGTCAGACAGAAGGTCACCTCTAGCAACATGTCTCAAGACCAGTCCTGTGTCCTCTATTCTTCAGATAGCAGTTACAATCATTGCCACCAAAAGAAACAGCTCAGCAATGGTCAAAGGAAAGGCTATTGTCTAGTATAAGGTGGAGATATGGGAAAGGAGGCAAAGTAAGAGACTATGAAGAAAAATGAAGCTAATTCCAGCCACAGAACCAAGTCAGGTCCTTTTTCCTTTTCTTCAGCTAAAGAAATTCCCATGGTTAGACTGTCAGCTCCAATTTAGCCACTGCTCATTACCTTATCACCCATTTCCTATAATTATGTATTGGCAGCCTCATTCTCCTCTAATTTTAATTTGTTGTCAGATATGTGAAATGAGTATTAAGAGTATTTTCTGCTTCTCTCTCATGAAGGTCCTTCTTTGCATATTTTCATCATCCAAGGGTTAGGACAAAGCTTTTATTTGTAAGTGAGCCTTAGGTCTCACTAATGCTTTGAGATTATTAAAAACAAAGAAAGGAGAGATTATATTTAAAAAGCAAAGCTGTATATTTACTCTGCAATGGAAAATTTTGTCAATTAGGCAAATTGAGTTGATTCACAAAACTCTGAGCATACCTCATGCCCTAGAAAATGCTGGGAGAACTTCACTTTTCAACTATGGCTACCAATGACATAGAAAGGGCTCAGATAAGCTAAAATAAGTGGGGGAAGGCATCCCAGATCCAGGAATGTGTTTTCTTCTTAACTCTTCATGGTGGTCATCTGCTTACTACATCAGTCACTATTTCCCCTCTTTAGGTAAGAGTTATTTAACTTTCTTTTGAGAATGAATGCTTTTCCTACTCCCAGAATGCAGTTTGGGTGTATATAAAGTACCCATCCCCAGCATCTGGGTGGGTCTTGAGAGACTGAAGTCTTTGGTGATTGGCTCAGGGAAGGATACACAAACCAACCAGAGTCAATGTGATGTGAGGCTTGAAGCCGCTGTAGCCCTCTTGCCAATTCCAGGGCAGCTTGAGAACAGAACCAACCTGGAGCTCACAGAATTCATAGTTTAATCTCTGGATAAACCCATTTGGGTCCACTGTCCAGGTGAACCTAAATATCCTTCCATGTGAGCGTAGAAATTTGTGTTTTTGCTAGAGCTGATGTTTTGGCTTGCTTTGAGCTGGGTTTTCTGTTCGCTTACTGTGGAAGGTTTCTGATTCATTCATACTCAAAGAACTGAGACTTTATTCCTTCTTCATCCAGCTGAGGCCCTTAAGGCATTCCTATGAATGTCTGCATAGTCATCCTCAGTGTTTTGGCTCATGAAGGGGCATTCAGGCACATACGCTGCACTTTCAGAGGTGGCTGCCTGCAGCCCTGTGCTCTCCTCACCTGGGCATACCAGAGGCACAACCCTCCCCACTGGCGGACAGCACCTAAATGGTTTCTCCCTTTTTTGCCTCATTGTTAGAGAAGCTTAATTGCATTATTGATTGAAATTATAAAACTTTCACTTGTGTTTTTATGCTGCATAGAGTTTAGAAAAATAATCTTTATATAAATGTAGAATGCACAAGGCAAACCCGAGGTAAACAGTATGAATAGACTTGTATATACACAAGTTGTGCCTTAGGCTGCTGCTTAGAGTACAGGAGCTATGGGGACTTCATGAGGCCTTTAGGGCTGTGCACAAAGGAGGGGAAGGCAGGCATTAGGTGCTTCATTGATAGTAACCACACAAAAACCAAAATGCCTGCACTCAATTGCATCTTTACTTTGAAATTTCCCATGGGGAAAGCACACCTGATCGTGGGCCAAAAGACATAGATTCCGGCCCCCATTCTGCCTGTGGAGCTTTGATAGGTCATTGTCTACCCTAACTCTGGAGATGGATGCCAGGAGTCATTTAGGTTCTAACATTTTCTAGTTCAAAAGTAAAGATATTTTTGCCCAACTGCCAACCCAGAGTCATGCTGAACCTCATCATGATGTCACCTGACTGTTGCCTGAATGTGAGAGACGCAAGGGGCCCTACCCATTTGGTGCAGCCATTCTCATTTCAAGGAGGAAGCAGAAGTTCAGGACATGAAGAGATGTGGGTGACAGCAGTGGTTGTGTGTGCTTGGAGGCTGGAAGCGGATGGGCCATAAGGAACAAGGCTGCTAGTGGAGCAGGGAGGGGTAGGAAATGGGGGAGCCTACTGTCTCTACCACTGGCCTTGAACAAGATATATCACCTCTTCCTGACTCTGTTTTCTCATAAAGGAGCTGGTGACTGCAGGGACTAATTCTCCCTCTTATGACTGTGGTGATCTTTAGTGAGATTGTCTTCGTAAATGATTAATTTCAGCAAATTGCCCACATCTGGGACTGAAGAGGACCTTTGATCCCCTGATACTAATGGTTTTGAAGCCATTCATTTTATTTTTGAATCACGAGTTGGCAAATGAGGGCTACTTATCCCTTTGCGGCTGCACAGAGAGGGATGAGGTGTATATGCATGTGTGCACATGGTTTGTTTGCACGCCCAGATTGTTGAATAGACCCCTTTGTGTAAAGACTCTTCTATTTTCTCTCCTTGGGTTCTTCCCTAAGCCTCAACTCTGATAGCGTATGAAATATCAGATTGCCACATTCTTACCTAAGCTATGTCTTCACTCCTAATAGACTCCTGTGAGTAGAGGTAAAGCCATGTGGCCAGCAGTTCCTGGTGATTCAGAGGGCAATCACTTGTCAGCAATTCTTAGGAAGAATTTTATCCATAAAAGTAGAAAATTAGGAAAAAAATATTTTTAGACAACTTTGGAAAATACAAATGCCTGCTCATTTTTAATGTGTATGCATCACAATATTTATTCAAGTTAGACTTTCCAGAAAGAGTAACATGCCTAAAACACTCTTGTATGTTTAATATTCATACACCATTTAAATTCTATGGGTATTTTGGAGTTAAGATAGTTCACTCTGTGTTACGCAGAAAAATTAGTAAACTCTTTAAGGGAAAACTTGCATTTTAAAACCACCTCTCAAGTGTCCTAGGAGGCACTTCATAAATATTTATTATTGCTGCTCTTATGTTGTTATAATAGGTAAGCTGGCTAGTTTATATCGGCCTAAGCAGCAAGAATGGGAATCACGAAGGGTGTCATAAAAATAATACCATTCATGTTAAATATTTAATGTCGTGTTCTCCTAGTGTCAAAATATTTAGTGCAGTGAGAGCATCACTAAGAGGGAGATGAGCCAGGACTACATTCTCCACATATGAATGCATTAAAAAGAAGCCCACACAGTTTATTCTTAAGATTTACTGCTTTTCTCTAGAAAGTTCTCTTGGTTAGGAAGGGGCATAAGGCAAGACTGGCCCCCAGATGGCAGGAATTGAATGGCAGAAAATCCAGCTCAACCTACCTGCCCTGAGGCCAGCCCTAGGGAGCGCAGATTCTCCTCTTTGGAGCCTTTCCAGTCCAGTTGGAAATGCCTCAGGCCAGCTCCCAGGCCTAGATCTGGGGGCAGAAGCTACCACATAGATAAGAATCATGGCTGCTGGTACTGGGCACACTAGACATCAGTTCACACATTTTTCTATCTTCCACCTGGATAGGACAATGTATTCCAACCCTGATAATGCCTCAGAAACATCACGGCAGCATTTTAAAAACACATGCACATGGAGCTCCTTATTCAAAAGGTCTATGTGGAGATAGGTTATCTGAATTTTTAATTAAACAGGTAATTCCAGTGTGCAGCCAGAGTTGGGAAGAAACACCTGTTTGAGAGACTCATATAAGTTCCTCAAGGTGTAAAGTATTTTACTTCATGACTTTTTTCCCTCAAGGACAAAGCATGATGCAGCTGCCTAAAAGGACACAGAGCATTTCCTTAGAATGAGTTTGCAGTCCCTAGGAATTAAAGCCTTGAGGATGCGTGAAACAGGGCCCCAAAGGCATGGGGGTGTTCTTTCTCTTCTTCACTACTTAGATTCAGATCAAACTCTATTGGCAGGGCTGCATAAAATGCCCTCTTGACCCACCAACAGCCCAGGAAAGCTCCATTTGGATAATGGTATTTTACATTAGGTTCAACATGTGCTTAGCTGAAAAATGAGCAAGCGACCACATTACTCCTCATTTGGGTTTTCCATATCTTCCTACCTATATCACTTACAAATACCTGACTCTGTTTAGTTGGCCACATACACTTGTGTGATGTTTTGAAAAAAAATCAACAAAATCACTCTTCGGGGTTCTCCAGAGAAACAGAACCAACAGGATGTGTGTGTATGTATAGCGAGTCAGAGAGAGATGTATTATAAGGAATTGGCTCATGTGATCATGGAGGCCAAGAAATCCCAAGATCTGCAGTCGGCAAGTTATAGACTCAAGGGAGCTGACGGTATAGTTCTACTCTGAAAGCTGGCAGGCTTCAACATCCAAGAAAAGCTGTTGTTTCAGTTTGAGTCTGAAGGCAAGAAAAGATCAAAGTCCCAGCTTGAAATCATCAGGCAAGAGTTCCCTCTTATTCACAGGAGGTAAAAATGCCTTCAACTGATTCAGGTCTTCAACTGATTAGAAAAGGGCTACCCATATTAGGGAGGGCAATCAGCTTTACTCAGTCTATAGGTAGGAGTACCCAGAATAAAGTTTGACTAAATATCTGGACATTCCATGGCTCAGTCAAGTTGACACATCAAGTTAACCATGATGTGGCTTTTTTCTTGCAGGTGACTTTCCTGCTAGGAAGCATGCCCATTCCACAGTGAATGTTGCAAGATAAAGTTAGCCCTTTCAAGCACTCACAGACAACAGACGAACTGGACGCTGTGGTGTGTTACCTCCCATGGGGTGAATTGGACTGGCCTACTGCTCCTAATGTGAGACTTTCTAGAGCAACTCAGTGTGGGCAGATGGCTGTTTTCAACTGTAGAAGCAAGAGCCCTGACAAAACGGCTCTGGGCCTAAACCCAGCCTAGATCCCATGTCACCTGTGTATGTGGTAGGTTCCCTGGACTCCAACCCTCTTTTAGGACAATCCCCGTTGCTGGGCCTCTCTCTGTCTCCACTCCCTGCTCCATACTACTGCCTCTTCATTGATACGCCACTGGAGGAAGCCAAAGAACTGGGCTGGACCTCAGCAATTCATGATTTCTGACTTCAGCTGGATCCTCGAAACTACTCAGTGGACCTTTAGCCATTTCTTGATCATCTATCCATTCATTCATTCAGACATATTTTTGAATACCTACTATTAGCCAGATACTGTGATCTGCTAAAGGTGCAATCGGAGTGTAGAAAAAATAGGCAGTCCCTGTTCTTAGGGAGCATACAATCAGGTAGACTCCAAGAGGCAGATGTTTTAAACCTGTACAAACACCTCAGTCATTTTTGTTTCCAGGTGGTTTCAATGACAATCATAGGTTCACCACTGTAAGAAGTTCCTGGGTCTATATTTCCAGCCTAGAGATCTCCACACAGTTCCCCTTGTTCTCTAGATGTTTGAAGCTGGGAGGTCACAGGATCTTTGGTCACTATTCCCCAACAGTGCTGTCTGCCCTCACAACTCCCTCCTGTGTCTCCTGTCTCTGAGATTTCAGCTCATCCACCCCGATGCCCTATCCAGGAGTATGGGCATCCTCCTCCACTCAGGAAGACCTCCTATTCTGCATCCAGAGATCACCAGTTCTATTTATTCTTCCTCCTAATCACTTCCTTCCTCTACATCTTTCATACCACTGCCTTATCATCAACTCCTAATTAATTTCCTGGTCTCCATCCTCAACCATGTTTCCTCATTATAGTCTTCATGTTGCTTCTAATAACTATGATCATGTCCTATTCCTGACCCAAGGTTTTCAATGGCTTTTCACAAGCTCGAGCAAGGTTTTGGTAACTGTTTTTGGCATAGGATAATTTTTATTTTCCAAAATACTGAAAAGAAATGAATTATCAAACTATGAAAAGACATAAAAGAAACTTAAATGCATATTACTAACTGAAATAAGCCAATTTGTATAGGCTACATACTATATGATTAAATTATATGACATTCTAGAAAAGGCAAAACTATGCAGACAGAAAAAGATAGTAATTTCCAGGAGTTAGAGGAGAGGGAGGGATGAATAGGCAGGGCATAGAGGATTTTTAGAGCAGTGAAACTATTCTGTGTGATACTATCACTATAGTGATATATACAAGTCATTATACATTTGTCAAAACCTAAATTTGTCCATCCTAAGCCTAATTTTGTCCATTATGCATTTGTCAAAACCTAAATTTGTCCATCCTAAACTTGTCCATCCTAAACTATGGACCTTCGGTGATAATGTTGTGGCACTGCAGGTTCATCATTGGCAACAAGTGTGCCACTCTGGTGAAGGATGCTGATAATGAGGGAGGTTATGCATGTTTGGGGATAGGGGTGTATGGGAACTCCTTGTACTTTTTGCTCAGTTTTGTTGTGAACCTAAAACTGCACTAAAACATAGCCTATTTTAAAAATAATGATAACAGTATGAAGAATAAATGGAGCTTCTTTGATGGAAACTGTGGCAGATGGAAAGAAGAGGGTGGAAAGAGATGGAGCCTTTGCTCCTCCTTAACCCCCAAGTGTTTGTTGAGACCTGGGTCCTTCAGATTTGAAGGGATTCCAGAGATAGAGAGGACAAAAGCTAAATGGCTTAGCAAGGCAAGCAAGGGTTCCTATAATCAGGCCTGGCTTTCTTTCCAAGCTCATTTCTTGCTGTTTGTTCCCCAATACCTTGTACTCATAATATTCTATACATGTGATTCATTTCCCTAAGTACCTCACCTTGGTGGAGCCTCCTTTTGGAGTTGCCATTGCTTGCATTGCTTCCTGTCTTAAAACTCTTGCCCTCCCCATCCACTTGACTTCTCCCTTCAAGTGTTAAGCCAACTGGCAACCCCTGTTCCCCTATCAAGCTATCCCAAATCTGAGACTTTCTGCATGGTTCACTTGTCCTATACTCTCCAATATGGCATCTGTCAGATATATTATCAGTTTGTTTTTGCAAGCCTAACTCCCACTGCACTATGAGAAACTTGAGGGCAGGGTCCATGCTCTTGTCCTCGTATCTCCTGTAACCAATGCCTGGTGTCATAAACATTTGCTTAAGAATAAATAAATGAATGAGTGAATTAATGTAAATTCCACTATGTTTCTCTCATAAGACAGTTCAGATTGTGAGTTTGGTCACTCTGACTTCAGGTCCTCACAATAATGGGCAGTATATTTACAGAACAGGCCAGCCACAGCAACCCACAGGTAGGATTGTCCACATAATATTAATACTTTTTCCTATTTCTCTCCTTGGCAGAGCTATGTTCCTTCAGATGTACCATCAGTTCACTCTCAAGTTACTTCACCTTTCTACTCCCGTTTACACATGCTCTTAGTTCACCAAAAGGAAAATTGGCAGGGCAAGGAATTTCCAGCTGTTCCTTCTCTGGTAGAGAAGAAAGTCAGAATTGTTACCTTTAACTATGACTTTTAGAGTACTTCAAGAAAAAACATCTGCAGCCTTTTGATTTCCCGGCAGTTTTACTACGTAATTTCTAAAGCCTCAGTTGAACATAGGTCGTGACTGAGCTGACATCCCAAGCCTACAGCAGTAAATCCAGTTCCATTTGGATTTGACAGCTGGGGTCTGCAGAGCCTGACAAATGATCTAAGGCTGGTGTTTTATTTCTTTCTATGAATTTCTTGTCTCCTCTGGCTTATAGAAACAGCTCAGAAAAGTTCTCAAAGAGTGCTTATTCAAGCTGTCAAGCTTTGTTACCTGTTTTGAATGAAGCCAGTCAGCCCCATGAACTTCCTTGTTTCCTCTTATTTTTCATGCAGTGTCTTATCACAAGTGTTCAGGCTCTTGAAAAAACTTGAAGCTCAAATCAGAACTTGCTGCTCCTGAATCAAGCCTGTTTCAAAGTTCACTAAAATGCCTGCAGCTCATATACACTGTCTACAGTTTAAAACAAAAATCAACTAAAATTGGAGACTGACCTGTGGAGACTGGCATTACACAGACACCTGAATGTCTTATTGTCTTGAGGGTTTTCAGTTGAGTTTTTTGTGTACTTACTGACTAAATTATTTTCCACCATAGATCCAAATGGGTAAATAGTTGGTCAATGATTTTTCATTCAGAGGGAAATTTATAGCACTAAATGCCCAAAGGAGAAAGCAGGAAAGATCTAAAATCGACACCCTAACATCACAAAAGAATTAGAGAAGCAAGAGCAAACAAATTCAAAAGCTAGCAGAAGACAAGAAATAACTAAGATCAGAGCAGAACTGAAGGAGACAGAGACACAAAAACCCTTCAAAAAATCAATGAATCCAGGAGATGGCTTTTTGAAAAGATCCACAAAATAGATAGATCACTAGCCAGACTAATAAAGAATAAAAGAGAGAAGAATCAAATAGACACAATAAAAAAATAATAAAGGGGATATCACCACTGATCCCACAGAAATACAAACTACCATCAGAGAAAACTATAAACACCTCTACACAAATAAACTAGAAAATCTAGAAGAAATGGATACATTCCTGGACACATACACCCTCCCAAAACTAAACCAGGGAGAAGTCGAATCCCTGAATAGACTAATAACAAGTTTCGAAATTGAGGCAGTAATTAATAGCCCACCAACCAAAAAAAGCCCAGGACCAGACCAGATTCATAGTCGAATTCTACCAGAGGTACAAAGAGGAGCTGGTATCATTCCTTCTGAAACTATTCCAAACAATAGAAAAAGAGGGACTCCTCCCTAACTCGTTTTATGAGTTTAGCATCATCCTGATACCAAAACCTGGCAGAGACACAATGAAAAAAGAAAATCTCGGGCCAATATATCTGATGAACAGCAATGCAAAAATCCTCAATAAAATACTGACAAACTTAATCCAGCAGCACTTCACTACATATATTTCTTACTTTACATTAATAGGTAGTTCCTTTCAATAATGAATACTGAATAATTATTTACTGTAAAGATATTATTTAAAAAAACTAAGGTCAGAATGTCCCTGATAATGAATTTCCAGGGTCTTTCAAATATGAGTCAATAATAACAATGTCAGAGCCATAAATTAAGCAAATGTCAAATTACCTTAGGCTTATGGTGAACAAATACCACCTTCACCTCCCAAGTCAGATCATTAGGAAGAATCAGAAAAACTCAGTCATTGATGCCTTTCAGTGTCTTTGAAATACCCTCTCACACATGCCAGCTCTGCATCTCACACATCACCAGGGCCCCCAGGTTGTAGTTTCTGACCCACCCTAGTCACTCCTTCTCATTCTTTGGAAATTTTAGTTCATTTCTCACTGTCACTCTCCAACGTAAGTTTTGCTGTATTTTTAGTGATTTCAGTGACCCCAAAGATGATCTTCCCTGCACCTTCATCTCCAAGTTTCTCAACCTTCTCTCCTCCACTGATCTTGTCTTTGGTACAACCTCCACCACTCTTTCCCAATGAACACACCATGGACTATGTCACTGAACCCCTCTATAACCCCAATTTCAAGCGTTTCCCTTTTCAACCACTTTCTATCCTTCCAACCAGTGTCTCTAATGTTTTTGCTTCAACAATTCTTTGGTCCCTATGGGTTATATACTTTATTGATCCTATCTATTTTTCATGGTCTCTCAGCTCCCTAATTTTATCTTGTGGCTCATTTTCCTGGCTCCAGTCCTCATTTCCCTTTCTATTCAGTTTAAATGCCAACTCCACCATTAAAAGAACTACCCTACACAAGCCCTCAGCATCTTTGCCCTCTCTTTATTATCTTCTTAAAAAAAAATCCACCTGAACTTGCACAACTGAACATGGCTGGAAGAAAAACACATAACTATGAACAGGTCTCACTTCAAATTTAATCACACTGATATTAAGTTGGTCCTTAAGGCTGTCTGGCCACTATGTTTCCCAGCCTTGGTCAGTTCACTCTTCTGCTGTCCTGTATGTCCTCCCTCCAAACTTCTAACACCTCCTTCTTATCCTCACTGCCAACTGATGACATTGCTTCTGATTTCCATTGAGAGTATAAAAGCAATAGAAGAGAACTTCAACAAGATACCTCCCCCTCACCACTCTATCAATCACCTCAAAGCCCATGTAGTCTGCCTTCTTTCATGTACTCTTTCCTTGTGTGCATCTCATGTCCTCAAGGGATCATTCCAGATATTCTCGCTCCTTCTTCTGCATCATTTTTTCTTCTCAAAAGTATTTCTCCTTAAGTGTATAAATATGTGGTCATTTCTTCCATGAGCAAAAGCAACCTCTCTGATCCCACTTGTTTGCTCAGTGCTGCTCCATTTCTCTGCTTTTCTTTATAGCAATCATCATCCAAAAGAGTAGCCTTCAGCTTGTCTCTTTCCATTCTCCCAGGGGCCCATTCCAATTATGCTTTAAACCCTACCATTCCACCAAAACTCACCTTGTAAAAGACATCAATGACCTCCATGTTGCTGAATCTGATGGTCAATTCTTGGCCTTCATCTTGCTTGATGCATGAGTAGCACTTGATGGGACTGATCACTCCCTCCTCCTCAAAAGGCTCACCTGGATTCCAGGACTCCATTCTCTTCTGATTTTTCTCCTGCTTCCCTGGTTGCTTTATTTTCAGTTTTCTTTGGCTCCTCCTCAGTTTCTCAATTTCTTAATGTTGGATTTCCTAGGTCTTAGACCATGTGCCTCTGTTTTCCATACTGTCTATATGCACACCCTTAGAGCTCTCATCCAGGATTCCGGCTTAAGCAGCATCTACATGTTGATGACTCCCAAGTTAATATATCGAACTCTCCTTCCTAAAGTCTAGATTTGTATGTCTATTTGCATACTTGATAATTTTTATTGCAGGCCTGATCAATATCTCAAATTTAGTATGTCCCAAATCAATCTCTTAATCTCCCTCCTCCCTAAATTTCTATCTCATTCTTCTACCTCATTTACTCATACTTCACCCTTTCTGTTGCTCAGGCAAAAAAAAAACCGTTAAAGTCAATCTTTAACTTTTCTCTTTTCTGTCATCTTCCACATAGAACCCAACAGAAAAATCTTCCAGGTTTTACCTAGAAAGCATAGCCACACTCTGACCACTTCTCACTACTTCCTCAGTTATCATCCTGGTGTAGACTTAGGCCACAGAACAGTTTTGATTTGTGTTGAATGGCCGGAATGCCAGGGCTGCCTTTTCCTGGGATGTCTGGAGGACTCAAGCCTCCCCAGTCTCACACTCAGATTCCATGATTTCAGATTCATCATTATGCTATTAGAATTGCCATCTCTATTTAGTCCTCTTTAAATATTGACTGGGAGGAATAACAATTTTATTTATTAATGCATATTAATGTACATTTGTTTGTGTGTATTTCACCTTGCCCCCCAAATATTTAGGGCAGATTGTAAAAGCATATAAAATGCATAATAATATCAAAAAGTGAGGAAATTAGGCAAAGGGAAAACAAGGATAAACAGAAAAAAAATCAGGAGAATTGAGGGAGTGGTGAACTGAACATATGAAATGCATGCTGTGCTGTGTAGTCCTTCATGCTTGCTAAATGGGAGTGGCACACGAGTCCCTTCCTCTGAGGTGTGCTTTTGCATCAGCTTGCCTTATGCTCGATGGGCCCCTATAAGGAATCATGAACAGAGTGGCTCCTTGGAAGACGGTCATGATGGGAAGAGAAAGGCTCAAAGGAGAAGTGGGGAATACTGGCCAGGAAGCCTCCTCCTCATCTGATACCAGGTCCTGGCCTGCACTACAATCACTCCCTGGTGCCCTCCCAGTCTCCCACCTTCCAGCCCACCCCCACACCACACCCTGACTACTTACCAAGACCCAAGCAAGAAACTCTGAGTCCTGATTTTCCAAGATTCCTATAATAAAAACAAAGCAACACTTGGTCATCATTTCCTCCGGTGAATCTGTACATACTTAAGTGGACATTGTATCTCACTTTTGGCATTATTCCTGATGAGTCATGGTAGAGACAGAGCCACAGATGCAGACATATTGTCTTGGGACGAGTCTCCCTTGTGTGGCCACTCAGGCACCGGAAGCTCAAAATCTGCTCAGGTGCAGCACGGAACAAAATGTCCCCCACAGAATACAGCTTTTCAGTCCCAAATTGTCATCTTTATTGACTTGTTTACACAGCTATTGGCTTTCTCTCTTCTTCTAGAATGTGAATTTCTTAAGGGCAAACTTCTTTACCTTATTCATCAACCATTCATTCATTATTTACTAATAGAGCCTGACACATAGCAGACCCTTAATACATATTTCTGACTTATTGACTAACAAACTGACTTCTAGAACAGGATATTACTTCTAATGGATGTGAATTATTACAATAACAAATACAAAACTGTCTTTTAGGTTATTTTAACTATATCCTATATTTAACATTATAATACATAAATACATATTTAACTATATTATATATATGTGTGTATATATATTTAATTCAAGATCACATAAAATTACCACAGAAACATCAGATAGTTCTTTAAAGTGATACTTTTTTTTTTCTTGACATCCTGTTTTTATCCCCAAAAGTTTAAAGAAAATAAATATGTTTTTGCTTTCTAAATAAGGACAGAACTAGGAGCTCTAGTATTCATTTGGCTATAAGTCTTTGTGGAAATCCAGACTCAACCCATTTTTCTGTCTTCTGACTAGCAGCTGTCAGAGAAGAAAACAAATTCTCAGAGACAGGATGTTTATAGCATTAGTGTAAGGGTGCAAAGTGAGCAGGCGAAGCTGAGATAACTATAATGTTGTAGAAAAGTGCATCCCTTATTCTCTGATAAGGAGCTCTCATAAAAGTACAATTTCCTTTCTTGCTTCCACACCAAAGGAAACAACACAAATACAACTTCCAATTCGGTGGCACAGCTCAACTACCCCAGGTTCTCCCTTAATTTGTCATCAGTTTTGGTTTCTTTAGACTTAGCAATTAGTATTCTCATTTTTGTATCGCACTTTTTCCCTCTGCTTATTAACGTTGTCTATAAAATGCCACCTAAGCAACACATTTAATTGCACAGCATAGTAAAAATGCATCAAAATGCAAGGAGTCGAAAGACCTGGGCTTTTGATCCATTGTCACAGCTAGTTGGATGACCTTGTGGAAATTGCTCCCTTTTTTTTCTGGGGTTCAGTCTCTTCATTCAGAAGATGTAGTGTTTGTTGAAGTCTATGCCATTTGCCTAGCATCACTGTCTGTAGGGCCAGAACATGAGAATGTGTGCTAAAGTGTTACTCTGTAAACAAGTGCAGGGCATAGTGATTTCTGGTTCTTTCTGACTCCTACCCTTCAACAGACAGGGTGCTAAATTTTCCTATATGAATTGGATATGTCTAACTGGAAGAAAACTGTTACATAAAGATGTATTTGGAAAATATTTTGAACCACTAAATAGAAGAAAAATAATTGGATGGCTCCAGTGAGAATAATTTGTATAAGAAATTGTTCATTTAGTAATTTTTCAGAAATCAATAGATATACAGCCAGAAGACCTGTCTGGTAGTCCAAAAGTTTACTGATTTTAAAGGGTAGGAATCTAGAGCAAATGCTATATTGTGGGGAGAATTTTTTTTTTAAGTTGTGGAGATACAGAGAAGAACAAGTCATGTTCCTCTACCCTCAAGGAGCCTAGAGTCCAGTGAGGGACACAGAGAAACAAACATGTTATTCCAGTAACATGGGGTATGTCCTACCATGGAGATCTTTGGGAGCACATGAGATGGGGGCTTCCTCAGGCTTATATTTGCATAACTTTGTGGTTATCACGGAGAAAAGGATCTAGATAAGGGTTTTCATGTATTTTTTAGTATCTTTCAGTGACTCTGAAAACAGTAGGGAGAAGTGACTTGCAGAAAACTGTAGAGCAAGACAGTTCTAAGGCTGTCTTCATAGTTCAGAGATTTTTCTGACTCAAATAAGGCAAAGTTATATCACTGGAAACTTATCAGAACCCAAAATGGGGAGACTTGTCCTATTTTCCTTATGGCAGCGACTTAAGATAATGATCACTCTGTTACAGGTTTCAAAGACCAAACTTGAGAACCGTCAGCAAAAACAAACTGCAAACTAGCGAGTACTAATGGCTTATTTTCTTTCCACTGTTGTTTAAACACCCAAGATGGCTTTTCTGGAATGAAAGCCTTACATGATTTTTAAATGTAAGAAAACTTCAATTATAGACTAATGCTGCTATAGCGGTGATAGGTCCTCATCTTGAGCCTTGGTATTTTTGCCTCCCTTAACTCTTTAATACCTTTAATTCATTTTCTAAATATCTTCATTCTCTAGACAGAACAATTAAGAAATTTGGGTGGTCACTTTTAAAGTGAGAGGCATTTTCTGGGCATGAGATATATCTGGGTCTATATGTGCATTGCCCTAACTGTGTCCAGATGTAAGTTTCTTTGTGAGACGTGTACCACTTAAGGCACTCCCAACACAGGATGGTGCCATTAACTTTGCAGCTGGAGGAGGTAGGAGGAACTAGCTACCTCCAATTCAGGGCATGAAATCCCAACGATTTCTGCTATTCCAAATGGCACACCTGCATCCTCCTGTCTTTATCCATGTTTGTGCAGTACTAAGTGAAGATGTAGCTATTGTCTAGTTATTCTAAGCCACTTAACAACTGTTGTATAATAGAAGCCCAAATATTTGATACATTTGATCTAATGAGTTCAATAGCTTGTTTGTGTGGCTTTCTGCAACAAAACAACCTTTTTTTTTTTTTGAGACGGAGTCTTGCTCTGTCACCAGGCTGGAGTGCAGTGGTGCAATCTCGGCTCACTACAACCTCCGCCTCCTGGGTTCAAGCGATTCTTCCACCTCAGCCTCCCGAGTATCTAGAACCACAGGCACATGCCACCATGGCCGGCTAATTTTTCTGTATTTTTAGTAGAGACAGGGTTTCCCCGTGTTAGCCAGGATGGTCTTGATCTCTCGACCTTGTGATCCGCCCACCTCGGCCTCCCAAAGAACAAAACAACTTTATATAAGATTTTCTATTTCTTAATTCCTCAGTGGTCCCATAAGTGAGGCTACATAAAAATTCTGTAAGCACATAAAATTGCCAATTAGATTAAATTATTTTTCCATTTAATTCAAAATTGTTTCACTATTCAGGTTTAACTATTTTATCTATGTCAGATATACCAGAAACAAGTCTCACTATGTTCATTTTTAGTATCTGCTCCTGTTCAACTCAAAAGCTCCTCTTTCTCAGGTGAACCTGAACTGCTCTGCTGCTAATATTAGAAATGAATGACATCAATGTGGAGGCATAGAACACTTAGTTTTGTGAGTCAAATTTTGGAAATCCTAAAGCACCAGTAAAGATTTATCTGGAAAAGGGATATAGCTTCTTGAGACCTCAAAGGTTGTGACTCCCCTTTCTTTCTGAAGGCAGACTCTCCACTCAGTGAATACATGGCTGACCTTATTTCAAGACAATGATTTTTTCCATGGCAGATGCACTGAATGTAATTCCCAGTCTCATTCTATGGAGCATCCACCAGGCTCTTTTTGCTTTTAAGGCAATAATGGAGTAGTGAGAACTGAAATCAATCATCACTTAGGCCCAGTATTGTAGGCCACTCTGATGCTCAGTTTCTTTACAAGTCAAAGAGGCTGAAAGCAGAAGATTAGTAACCCAAATGTGTTGTTTTAAATGGCTTGTTTCTCGATGTGTATATCTTAGACCTTATTCACAGTTTTAAACAGCTGAGAAAAGTAGCTTGCAAAAGTATGTGCTTTGCATTTGACCAAGAAAGAAGCATATTCATGGGGCAAAATCCCTGATTTAAAGGTTGCCACAACAGGGACAGCTGGAAAGCATATGCAAGAGGCTCCAGCAGCTGTGTCAGACTAGCAGAAACAAGCTGGGTTTGACCTGGTTTTCATGTGGGCAGAGAATTACATCATTTGCTGTCTCACTCTATTTGAACATCTTTCTGATCCGTCTAAATCACACTAGGCCTTATCTGGAAGTTACTAATTGAATACGAGATATGGGTTTGGGTTTTTTTTTTTTTTTAAAGAAATGCACATTTAATAATGTACGCGAGCAGAAATCATGTCCATTTGCCAGCCAGCTGATTTTGATAGTTACAAGGTAACATACATTTTGACAGCCATGAAGGTGGCTACAAATAGTAATAAATAACATTTTCTTATGAGGGCACTGTTCATCACTGTTGGTCAGTAAATAATGACTCATTTGGGAATCACCAGGCACATAAATGATTTAGCCAGGCATTTTGATGACAGACATTGACGGGTAGCACAATAAAAGTTTTATTCTTACCTTTTTTTTTTTAATAGTGACAAAATAGAATAGGATTCTTCCAGATTATTTAATTTAAAAATTTAAGTCATTTGTCAGTTTATTTAATTTAAAAATTTAAGTCATTTGTCAGTTTATTTAATTTAAAATTTTAAGTCATTTGTCAGTTGCAAATTCCAACTAGGTCCTTATTCATTTTCTTTGGACATGTAAAACACCTGCTGATTTGTGTCTTTCTAGAAAAGTCTAGAGAAGTATGGGGAAAAGAGGCTTTCCTATAATTAATTAATTAGGTCAAAGGAGATGTACCAAATTTTACCTATGTGCCAGGCCTCAGACTAGGCTTTGAGTCTGGGCTGAGTGGCAGATAGTTGCTACTGTCATGGAGCTTATGTCATAGAGGGGAGGAAGATATTAAATGGATTAATTATTCAATTATAATATTAAATAAAAGGACAGTAGGCCCTAAATACAAAATTGGGACCCCAATAAAGCTGACCCAATCTGGGTGGTTAGGAAAAGCTTCTCTAGGGAAGTAATATTTAAACTGAGATCCAAAGGAAGAGTAGGAAGAAACTTAGTGAAGAGAACAGGGATCAGCATTTCAAACAAAGTGAACAGCATGTACAAAGGCTCAGTGACTGAAAGAAGCATGGGTAATTGAAGAACCGAAATAAGTTCCAGGCAGTAGAGGAGGTGAGGAAAAAGGGTTTAGGGTGTCTACATGAGTCTGATAGGGCGGCAGGAGCCAGATCAAACAGTGCCTTAAAGATTATGTTGCAGGTTTTGACCTTAATATGGAATAACAGAAGATGTTCGCAGGGAAAATGGGTTAAAGGGAGGTAAGAAGAGGAGCTAGAAGGCTGCTTAGTTAATCCTGATGCAAAATGGTGGTGCCTTGAAATCAGATTTAGTGGAGTGGAGAGGATGGGGAAGATTCCAGATATCCCCAGCAGGTAAAATCTACAGGACTTGGTATTTTGATTGAATATGAGGGTAAAGAAGAAGGAATGACTGGTCATTCTCAGGTTTTTGACTTGGCAAGCTAGGTGAAGAGGGGTGCTTTTCACTGAAGTACAGTGTTCATTGGGGACATAGGAGAAACAAGCGTTCTGATTCTTAGGGCAATCTTGTGGGGACTGAACATCCATGAGACATCCAAGGTTAATTTTCTGGAACTCAGAGTGGAGAGACAGATTTTCCGAGTATCCAGGGTAATAGGCACCATGGGCTGGGTCAGCTGCCAAGGCAGCTGATGTTCTGTTATAGAAGAGGGCCCAGGATGGGGCCTTGAGGAGCTCCAGCACTACAGGTGATGGAGAGGAAGCTGAATAGGCAAAGAAAACTGAGAAGGGGTGGTAAAGGTGTAGAGGGAGACCAGGAAAATGTCTGTGGAGAAGCCAAAGCAGGGGATGGTTTCAGCAGGGAGTGAGGGAGCAGCAGTGTTGAAGGCTGCCATGAGAGAGAGCACAGTGAGTGGGGTGGAGAAATTCCCTTCATGTTCAGCTTTGTGGGGATTGCCGTTGACTCCTGTGGCAGCCATTTCAGTTGTGTCAGGGATGGGAAGCCAGGCTGAGTGGACCAAGGAGAGGAAAGGTGTAGAAATGGTGTTCACCAGATGTGTGTGACCTTGGGTAGGTTGCTTGACATTTTAAAGTCTCCTTCCTCATTCATAAGTGGAGGTAACAATAGTATACTACTTTTGTTGACAGTTAAGTGAGAAAAGATAAATTCAGTACCAGTCCTACCATATTTCAGTGTTCAATTAGTTAGTTGCTTTCTGTCTTTCTTATTTCTTAGAAAAAGCACTACTTTAAACACTGAATTTGGTTTTGGTATGGGTACAAAATCTGGCAGGAGGCTGCCTCTGTGACTTTCAAGACCCACTTCCCCAACCTAATAATCCTCTCAGTTGCCCTAATGATCTTCCAGCCTAGATGAATTTGTGCTTAGACACTGCAGATAGCCTGAATCTATTATATGCGAATTATAAGCTATTTTGCTAGAGTCATTAGAAAAAGTGAGAATGAGAGGATGAAGACAGATAAAAGAGACAAAGAAGAAAGTACTACTTTGGAGAAATGATAGAGGTCTGAGGAGTTTAGAACTGTTTCCATGATCACTAGAGCAGGGAAAATGGAGCTATGACATAAAGTTGTGTGGATATAACCACACAAACTTGAGTGTTCTGTGGAGGTGGGGCTTGAGGAGTGCCCACTCATGTCTACTTAGCCCTTAAATAAGAGCTACTGATTGCTTTTCCTGCCTCAAGCATCTAAGGCAGCAGAACAGCTGGACATCAGAAACTCAAGAGTCTTAAATTAGAAGAATCTGGAACCTCTGCCTTAAGGGTGTATAATTTTGGGATATATAAACTTGAATGGGAAAAATATATATTTTAATTTTTTACCACCTTTTAACTGAAAGTTAGCATATCCTTCTATTCTCAATGTAGGCAAGAAACCACATAAATACTCGTGTTACTGCTTGTGACTTTGACACCATCAAAAACTACAGGTGTTTATCACTTCAAAGTTGCTTTGGAAATGTCAAAAAATCATTTACACTCACCATTTACACTCATTACCACTTGGAAATCATGGTATTTGACCCACACCTAGAACTTGTTAATACATTAATAAAGAAGTGCACACATTACTAGGTCACAGATTTGGTTTTTACATATTTTGAACTATATTTCAAATTAACTGGAATCCTGTGTATTTTATGTAATGTTATATGAAAGCTGTTTCCATAAGATGAAGGGAAAGCCTTCCCCAGCATCCACTTTGTGATGAGAGCTGTAATTAGTTTTCACTGTAATGAGTTTTCAAAGGCAAAATAAAACAAAAAACATTCTGAGGTAGGGGTTCTATGCCTTATATCTTTCTAATTCCAACTGCTGTGGGTGTATATCTTACTTTCTCTTTAGAAAGCAAAGTCAGCAATTTAACAGAGACTGAGGAATGAGCCTGACTGAGGAGGAGGGCGATATTTAAATACACAATCAAAAGTAAATGCTTTCAGCCATAATGCATTAGTCTGCCTTTCATTTTCCTTGACAGGGTAACAGAAAATTAATGCCTGTTTTTCTATGTGCCATGTCTTTTACATCTGCAGTCAGAGTACCCGATATCACAGTGCATCTTATGTTTATTGTGTACAAAATCATTTCTTCTTCCAGACTGAGATCCATGAGGCCAGGGATTGTGTCTAAGGGGTGTGCATGTTCCCACAACCTAGCACAGTGCTGGATGCATAACAGGTATTCAGTGATGCTCACAGTGCATGCTGTAATGCTGTCACTTTGCTGTGGTTAAAGACAGCATTGCTACTCACTTGCAACTCTTGTTGGCTAGGTGGTTTGCTAGAAGACATGGGTCAGTTGAATGCAGTGGTGAAATGCAGTATAGTGCAGAAGTACCTCTATCACTTATTGTCAGCAAAGCCTTGGGAAATGTATGGAACCTCTCTGTGCCCCATCTGTTACACGGGGATAATAATAGAAACTACTTCATAGGGTTGTTGTGAGGATTCAACGTGAGAGTTGTAGCATTGAAGATAGTGTTTGGCACATGGTAAATGCTCTCTAAGTGCAAGCTGTTATCAGACAAACACAGGTTGAATCCAAGCTCTGCTCCTGGTAACAAGGGGCAACTTATTTCACCTTATTTCAGGAGACAGATTCCTCCCTCCATAAGTGAGTTTCTAACCCTCCATTGAGTGGAGGAACATAGTAAACACTGTGGCCCTTCTTTTAACCAGCATTCTTGTTAGGACTTCTTCTTTTAATCTTACAAGAGGCTGGAGTTTGTGAACCTGCCTAGCAGGATGCCTTCTATCCCCACACAGACCCTTTTTCTTGTCCCTCTGCCTTTCCAGTTAACTGTGGTCACTGTTCCAATGGAAGGGCTGAGTCCCAGGTCCCAAGTGTTTGCAATGTTAGAGCTTGGGTCTGGGGAGAAAGGGGGAATCATGACCATGGTCTACTCCTATGTTCAGCCTTGACTCTACTCTTTAGTTCTAGTAGCTCCGACACTTTACACCACCTGCTGGTCACCTCATCTGAATCTTCAGTGCATATTTCAAATTCAGAATGTCAGTCTGCACGTCAGCCCCCACCCAAACAATGAAGCTCAAACCTGGATATTTTGTCTTCTTCCTCTCCCTTGGCCTCTACAACCAGCCAGCAAATCCTGAACAGCCAGCTTCCTTCAGCAGCACCCTAACTTCTTCACAGCCACTACTAGGTCAGACTCTCATGACATATAGTTCCTGGCCTGCTCTTCTGCCTCTACATTCAATCTTGTTCTCTCTCTCTGTTGATTTCTGATCAGCCTTACCAATTTCTCCTTTTTATGTAGCCACTATTATTCATGCCCTGTTACCTTCCCTCAATTGCAAAGTACTTGATTGTAGACTTCAAGCCTGGTGCATATTATAAATCAGACTCCAAGCCTGATTTATATTTGTCTTCCTCATAATGCTTAGCACCATGGAAGTGTGACTCAATACTTCAGTGACTAAATGAATGATCCAATAACAAAGTCTGAGAAGCCTTTCTTACCTCTCTCATGTGGACCTCACAGTGAGATATTATTTTATTATTCATTGTTTTGTGTTTAGTTTGACTATTACAATTCAGTTGTCTTATTCACGATCATAGCACAATAACGCAAGAAAGAAGGCATGCATATTAAAAAGGAGGAAATAAAACTGTCTCTCATCAAAGACATGATTATTGTCTATGTAGAAAAACTCCCAAAGAATCTTCAAAAATCTCCTAGAACTAATAAGTGAATTTAGCAAGTTTGTGAGATATAAGATCAGGATATAAAAGTCAATTGCATTCCTAGGAATAAATTACCTATTGGAATTTAAAATTTAAAAGAGTAACACTATTTATAATAGCATACCCAAAATGAAATATTTATTTGTAAATTTATTAAAATATGAGCAATCTCTGTATGCTAAAAACTAAAAAAACATTGAATAAGGAAATGAAAAAGGTTCTAACTAAGTAGAAAGGCATATCATTTTCATGGACTACATGACTCAATATGGCTAAGATGTTAATTCCCCTCAATTTGATCAAAGGACTAAATATAATCCCAATTTATATCCTAGCAAAATACTCTGCAGGCAGCAACAAAGTGACTAAAAATGTATATGGTAAGATAAAAGAACTCAGATATTCAAAACAATTTGAAAAAGAATAAAGTTGGAGAACTCATACTATCTGATTTTAAGATTTAATATAAAGCTACAGTAATCAAGGCAATGTGGTATATGTTAAAAGGAGTGAAACACATACAAATGAAATGGAATAGATAGTAACTGGAACAGAATAGACAGGTAATAAATAGCCCCACACAAGTACAATTAACTAATTTTTGACACAATTGCAAAGGTGATTAAATGGAGACAGTTTCTTCAACAAATGGTGGAGCAAATGGAATAATTGTTCATATATAAAAAAAAAAAGAGCCTTGACACAAATCTCACATCTTATACAAATATTAAAGAAAAGTAGATCATAGATCTAAATGTAAAATATGAAACAATAAACCTTCTAGAAAAAAATGGGAGAAAATATGTGTGATTTTGGGTTTGACAAAGTTTTTAGATATGGCATCAAAAAGATGATCCATTAAAAAATTTAAAATTGGACTTCATAAAAATGGAAGACTTTTGTTCTGAGAAAGATACTATTAAGACAATGAAAAGACAAGTTACATGCCTAAAGAAAATGTCTGCAAAAACCCAATTAAAAGTGACCAAAGTACTGAACAGACACTTCACCAAAGATGAAATTTGATGGCAAATAAGCATATGAAAAAAACGCTCAACACCATTAGGAAAATACAAATTAAAACCATAATCAGATACCACTATATACTTATTAGAAAGTGTAGGTAAAAACAAACGTACAATACTAAGTGCTGGCAAAGATACAGAGCAACTGGAATCTCATATGTTGCTGGTGAATATGCAAAATGGTACAGCCCACTTTAAAAAACAATTTGAAGGTTTCTTACAAAGTTCAACAAGCTATACCATCTGACTCAGCTATTTCATTGCTAAGTATTTACCAAAGTGAATTAAAAACTTACATTCACACAAAAAACTGTATATAAATATTTATAGCAGCTTTATTCACAAACACCAAAGGCTGAAAGTCCCCCAGTTGTCTGCCAATGGATGAATGGATAAACAAATTTGGGCATATTCATACAAAGGAATACTACTCAGCAACAACAACAAAAAAATTAAAGGCATTTTGCTAAGTGAAAGACACTAAACTCAAAAGGCAACAATATTATATTACACTTACATGACATTCTAGAAAAGACAGAACTAGAGGGACAGAAAGCAAGTGCGTAGTTACCAGGACTTGGAGGTGGAGAGCTTCACTACAAAGAGGCAGTATGAGGGAATTTCAGGGCTTATGGAACTCTTCTGTATGGGCAATAGCATGACTTTGTGCACTTATTAAACTCCATACAACTATGGAACGGAAACACAAAAAGTGAATTTCACTCTATGCAAATTTAAAAACATCTACCAGAATGTTGAGGGGACCCAAGATGAAATACAGACTATGAGAAATGAATTTAACTGTATTACAAATTAATGGCATGCCACACTGAAGAAGGGGGGAGCAAAAAACCTGACAAATAATTTTGGAAAACAGTCTTTTGACTGGCTATTGCAAAGCTAAGAACAACAACCAAAAACAAAAAAAAAACCTATACACAAACACAGTACTCTACCTGGCAAATTTGTTTTTCACAGGGTTATGAGTTAACCATTCTGAAACTAGAGTTGACTACTAGGGTTTACAAATTTAAAAATGTAGTAAAGGAAGCCTTGAATACTAGACCCAGAAACTAAATAAAAGCAGAAGAAAACTGAAGACCTCTTGAAGTCAACATCCTTTAATTATTTAACTTCATTTTATCTGTAAATGTTCTCACATTGTCAGAACATTGGTTTTGGTTTGTTTCTTTGCTTTTTGTTTTCTTTTCTAATCCAGCACATGCTTACGCAGTAGCTACTAAGATACATCAAGAGCTAGTAACTGACTGAAGTTAATGATGTTCTTTCTCTCCAGAAGAATAACATTGAATATAGTTGGCCCAGGACTACTTTGAGCACTGTTATCAATGACTAATGCTTGGTCAGGCTACACTTCTGGTTTTAGTTTATCTTCGTTCTTGAACCTCTACTTTGAACTTTTTATTATTCTTCATTTTTTAGTTTGTTGTGTCTCAGAAGTGAAGGTATTGTATCTCATTCTGCAGTGACCAGCAGCGAAGTGGTGTCTGACTGGAGCGCCAGGCATTGTGCCTTCTCATAGTGACTGGGAAATACCCACAATCAGCAGTGGGAATTGCCTTTCTAAATGCAGAGGTCCCTTGGTGCCAATCCTGATTTTATTTGATATAAAAGGAAATCTCCTTCCCATAAACACATGAAAGTGAGGAAAAGTGAAAACATTTTCCTCTCATGATACAGCAAGGCACCAGATGAATATATTCATTAGGGCCTTAAGTCAAAACCTGATTGAAATTCTCTTGAAAATGAAATCAAAACTACCCCTCCTTGGGCCCCGGTGAATTTTTACTGCTGCAAATAAATTTTTTAATTGACTTCAGGCATTTTTAATTAATCACAGCATGGCAACTATAGAATCCTATGAAACAACCTTACTTTTTGCATTTGTGAATTAATCCATCCCGGGAAATTAAAGTAATTAATTCCACTTGGTTAAAATCATTACTGATGCTTTATTCAAGCTGAATGACTTGACTGGTTCTAAGCAAGATTTAGATGACAGAATTTCATAGGCTAGAGCCTAATATTGATGGCACAATAGCTGGTGCTCTGAGGATTCTTTGATGTGCCCCTAAAGAAATCAATTTTCAACTTTAGTATCACCATATAATGAGAGTGAAAATCATTATGTAAAGTAGGTGCTGTCTACACTGTGGCTGGTTATGTTAGTCACAACTCCAATTATACCTAATTTTTGGACTGAATCAAGCTTTGTATTTACTTTGAATCCATTAATTAGAATGTTTAGCATCTACAAGCACATGTCTCTGACTTTTGAAATGGAAAAGTACAACCAATCATATATTTTTTCTTTTTCATTTAATGGGTGAACATAAACACATACTTTATTTTGCCTATCCTGAACTCAGGTTCTTTTTTTTTTTAATGGAGACGGAGTCTCGCTCTGTTGCCCAGGCTGGAGTACAGTGCCATGATCTCGGCTCACTGCATTATCTGCCTTCCAGGTTCAAGTGATTCTCCTGCCTCAGCCTCTTGAGTAGCATGAATTACAGCTGTGCCCCACCACACCTGGCTAATTTTTTTATTTTTAGTATAGAAGAGGTTTTGCCATGTTGGCTAGGCTGGTCTCGAACTCCTGACCTCAAGTGTTCCACCCACCTTGGCCTCCCAAAGTGCTGGGATTACAGGTGTGAGCCACTGCACCTGGCCCTCTAGGTGCTTTTACACACCATTCATACACAGAACACAGGCAACCATTCTGAGTAGGCATGCTTGTGCCCATTTTATCCACAAGAGAGATGGAGGCTGCCAGAAGTTAGGTAATGGACCAGGGTCCCACATATCCAGCAGGTTGTAGAGACTGGCAAGGAGTATGGTCTGATGCTGGAGTGTGTGGTCTTCCTCTGCCCCTTGCTGCCTTCACATGGTCTGTCCATCTGAAGTGACCGAATTCTTAGCTATTCCCTAGAGAAATAAGTAGGTCTAGAAGGGCCCTGAGACCTGGGATACGGTCCCAGCTGAGTTTGGCCATTTCTGAGTTTGGCTGAGAGAAGGGGAAAAATAAAAGTTTCTGCTGCCTGAAGTAGTCATGCACACCCCCTCCCAGCACATCCCCATTTGTTCTCTGGCCCCCACTGAACCCCCTCCCCCGTCACTTTTCACAGTCTCTCTGTGATTGATGCCACGGCAGTGGTGGGAGTTGGTGAACTGTCACTCATCTTAGTCCTTTCCCGATCAGCCCTCAGCCAGAAACAACAGGGTAAGAAAATAGAGCAGAAGGAAATTAACAACTCATATTGGTTCAAAATTTATCAGAACTTACTTCATTCTGTTTTGCAGTTTTGAAAAAAGGAGAAAATGAAGTTATTTCTGTGGATTAGGTTAGGTAACCTTCACTTGGGGCCAGGTCACACTCCCATACTGGTGAGGATTTTGGTGTTTGGAACTAGGCATCTCAGTTAAAGGAGTTTATCACCATCTAGCAGTGTTAACTTGCCATTCATTACAACTCTATGGGCCTCATTTCCCTTTCTCTGTAGGAGTTCAGTGGTCTTGTCTTAGCCTCCCTGCTTCCTGTCTGTACCTCTTTCCTTTTTAATGGTATTCTCTCCTGCCCCTTTGGTACGGAGTACTTCCAGTTTTCAGGTTCTACCTCTTTTCTCTTCATCAAATTCTGCTCTGAGGAAAGTCAGAGTAACCAATTCTCACTCAGATGTAAATCATCAACAGGACAAAGTGCTGACTGGAGTGGGGAAAGAAAGGGGAGATTAGCATTCCATCACTAGGATTCTCTGGATTAGGAAAAATGTCTCTTTGCATTTGCATCTGCTTGGAATGTTTTTCCCACATGCTCTTATTCAAGACCCAGCTCCAAAACCCTCCTTTCCAAAGGGGCTTTCCCAGGAAGCGCGGGTGACTTCTTCCACTACCGTGCTCCTATCTCAGTTCTGCCCCTCTCATGTTTCTTTGCGTATCATCAGCAAATCTGTCTCTCCTGCAAGCTCATGTGCTTCTTGAGGATAGATTCTGGTCCCTGGTATGATGCCAGGCCATGCAGACTGACTGATGACCACGAAGCTGGGGAGCATCATAAGAGCTGCATTTACTTTGACCATGGTAGGCTATGGTTTTCACAGTGTGGATTGAGATAATGGTTATTAGAAGCTCCACTTCCCTCTACAGTCCTGTATTTACTACAACTTCTATTTCTTCAATTTTATAAGTATTGCTGTCTGAATTTATACCACTGTAAGATGCATTTGTTAACAAATTTCATCTTTTAAAATGCAGATACTCCTAACAGAATTAAGCCTATTCATTTATACAACATTTATCGTGTATCTACTCTGTGCTATACACTGTCCCATCACTCACACCAAAATACTAAGGGGCTTACCAAAATACTAACAGGCTTACAAAAACACTGATCTTTTCTTCTATATATTGAATCAAGAGCTCCAAGTCAAGACCTGATAATTCTGCTTTTAATAATCAATCTAAAAGGAAACTTCAGAAATGTGAAATTAGGTTTATGTACAAAAATATGGATCATAGGAGTTATTTATAATGTTGAAAGGAAGAAAACTGTTCAGTTATAGGAGACTCCAATTGTTTTATCAATAAGATGTATTATTATGTAATTATTTTAAATTACATTTAAAAGAGTAGCTTATTAAAACAAGAAAATGCTTGTATTACCATGTTAAATGAAAAAAAGCAAGATAAAAATTTGGTTTCTGTATGACCTTTAAAAATGCATAGATGACAAAGCCTAAAAATAGTCACCAAAAATATAAATAGTCGTGGTCCTTCTAGGTGGTAAAATAGTGGTTGATTTTTAGTTTTTACATATTTATATTTTCTAAACGTTTTGTTCTGAGCACATATTGCTCTTATGATGAGAAAAAGACAGTTACCGTACTAAGAAAATAAAACCAGCTCCTCTTAGTTGCTAAGGTCAACTACACAAAGGGAATGGGATGAGAGGAAGCAGGACCATTTTATGGGTAAAATGAACCCTTGTGAGGATGGACACAGAGGGTTGGGCTGGCAATCTGAGGGCTCTGACCCCTGCGATAATAATCAGGAAGACGGGATAGCAGGAGGTGGGAGGGAATAGAAGACATGTTTTGGGGTGGCTTCATGTTGCCTAGGCCAAGCCTAAGATGGGACCATGACTTCTCAGGGTTTGGACAATTGGAACGAAAGCTGTTGTCCAAGACTGACTACATGGCTCAGCAGGAGCCCCTCACTGGGCCTGTTCCTTACAGGTAGAGTGAGCTTCTAACCTCAGTAGGATTCATATTTATTTTGCCATTTTTTTAAAGTTAAGTATCAGTTAAAGGAGTTTATCACTATCTAGCAGTGTTAACTTGCCATTCATTACTAGGTGCTGAGCCTTCTAGGCTTGCCTATATTTTATAGCTGATGTCTTTTTTTCTTTGCTCTTCCCCAAAACAGATACATACAGCATCAAAGCCATCAAATTGTTTTGCATGAAGTAATTTCTGGCCACTCTCCCTTCACTCCTTCCTACTCCCAAAAAAGATTTTAAGTGAAACTGGAGAAAGGGAACTATAGTAATGAGAGGCTGGAATTAGCAGAAAGCACCTCTGGCTTTAGAGCTGGACTCCACCTGTCACTTGCACCAGGATGTATACCAGGATGCACTGGGATGCTGGGAAAGTCGCTTAACTTTCCCAAGCCCCAGTGTCTTCATCTATAAAACGTGGATACATTTAGTGCTTGCCTTAACCTATTTATCTCACAAAAGGTAGTTGTGAGATAAAGTATGTGAAAACGTTCGCAGTGCTTAGATTCTTTATCTCTTTATTCTTTATTTATGTTAGTTATTACCATGATAATAACTATGGAATTAATAGTTTCAGAAGCTGCTGCATAAGCTGAAACAAGTGGAGACAGACAATCCATCATTTGTGTACTGTCAAGGGGAACAATAGCCTTCAGTTCCATAGACTGATGGACAGACTTTGTAGTAAAATCAAGTAATCCACGCTGTTAAGAACTCAATTGAGACATTCTGTATAGTCAGTTATGCAATAAATCAAAAATAACAGACTAAGAAATATTTAATAGAAGTAGATACAAATGTTTTGTGAAAAAGAAATTTATTATTCAGTCCTGTGCTTTGAGACCTTCACTCATATTTAGGCCAAAAAAAGATATTAGGAAGTAATTTCACTTAAATTATGAAGGTCATAAATAATATGGGGGATGGCAGGAGAAGTAGGATTGAGGAAAAAATAGGATGGGAAAAATAAAATATCATGTTCAGACTGAACTGAAGATTTCTGTGCAACTGCAGATTATCTTATAAATAGTTCTGAGATTTATTACACTCATTTACATAAAACACATTTGTTCAACCTCTACTGTTTCCAAGAACTTACAAAGCAATAGAAAAGACACACACTTGGTAGAAAAGTCTACTTGAGGAGACAACAGATAATTATATTATTACATTATGTTGTTAGGAAGGAGAAGCATAGGGTACAATGAACATATCCTGTGTATTGTTAAGGTCCTAGTATATCATAGCCTGAAGAATCCTCCCTATGAAACACCTCAAGAACTTACTGTGAGATCTTAGTATCAAGACAAGGTCAATTTTCCAAGCATTTGAAACAATGTAAATACAGTGGCATAGAGCATGGGTTTTCAAGGCAGTTCCCTGATAACCAAATTGTGGCCATAGTTTCTACATCTATAAAATGGATATGTCTTAGTTTTTAATCACATAAGGTTGCCGAGAGACTTAAAACATTTTTCCTGTAGAAAGCCTAGCTCACTGTGCAATCTATAGTAAGCACTCATGAAATGTTAACCATTATTGTTATATTATTAGCTATTATCTAATGGACACTTGCAGGAGCTTTTACTGATTGGTTTCAAGAAAGTGTAGAGTCAATTTTGTGGCCCATAGAACATGCACTTGTATGTCATTATGGCATGTATATTTAAGTTCATTCTTGGCTCAATTTTTGGCCACCACCCTTGTTTTTCTTGACTGGAATAATACACGGTATGGATGACTGGATGAATGAAGAGATCAATAAATAAATAAATGAAATCCCTCTCAACTAAGTCAAGAAATAGCTCTTTTAGCTAGACAAATAGTGCTCAGGAGTTGGGCATTCTTTCCACAATCTCACAGAACAATGAGAACTCATTTCCTGACTTTTATATACAGATGGCCCTTGAACAATGTGTGGGTTAGGGCCACATATTTCTTCACACAGCCCAAGTCTATCTATACCTTTTGACTCCTCCAAAACTTTACTAGTAGCCTACTGCTAACGGGAAGCCTTACTGATAACATAAACAGTTGATTAACACATTTTTTTTTTTTGAGGCAGAGTTTCACTCTTGTTACCCAGGCTGGAGTGCAATGGCGTGATCTCGGCTCACCACAACCTCTGCCTCCTGGGTTCAAGCAGTTCTCCTGCCTCAGCCTCCTGAGTAGCTGGGATTACAGGCACGTGCCACCATGCCCAGCTAATTTTTTTGCATTTTTAGTAGAGACGGGGTTTCACCATGTTGACCAGGATGGTCTCGATCTCTTGATCTCGTGATCCACCCCCCTCAGCCTCCCAAAGTGCTGGGATTACAGGCTTGAGCCACCGCACCCGGCTGATTTACACATATTTTGTATATGTATTATATATGTATTGTTACAATAAAATAAAATGTTATTAAAAGATCTTAAAGAAGAGAAAATATATTTACTATTCACTAAGTGGAATAGATCATCATAAAGATCTTCATTCTTCCTTACATTGAGTAGGCTAAGGAGGAGGAGGAAAAGGAGGGGTTGGTCTCACTGTCTCAGGGTTGGCAGAAATAAAAGCAATTCCACATATAAATGAACCCAGGGAATTCAAAACCATGTTTTCAAGGTTCAGTTGAATATTTGGACATAGGCATATTGATTCCTCACATTAACAATGAATGGATCTAAACACTGAAAAAAACAATAGCCATAACTACAAAAAGCAACTAAGCAACCAACTTGCCAGGTAGGTTTAGAAAATGTGTTACAGATCAAAATTCAATAGGGCTGCTACCCTCTTTTATTAGGCATACTTCATTCTGTGGCTATAACTCAAAAGAAGTTGCCAAGTTAACTGAATTATTGGATTCAGCCAATGGCTATTAATGTTACCAGACTCTTGGGTATACATATACACAGGTAAACTTTTCTCTAGGAACTCCAATATACACAGTTTTTACAGGGGAAATCTCTTGCTACATCAACTATGCATTCTATTTAGGAAGAGCAATTATAATATAAAGCAAAGAATCCTAGATCTGGAAGTGAGGTACATGAATTTTGATCTCATGTAACTGGAGGCCACGCACCTTGGTTAACCCGTGTCAGGCTCTAATCATACCTGCTTGCTTGGTGCACAATTATGCATGGGACCCTTCTCCCTTTTCATTTTAAAAAGCCTCCCACTTTGGATAATAAATTATATGGTCTTCTCATCAAATCTAATTAATAGTTGTGTGTCCTTGAGCCTTATGCTGGGAAAAAAAAAAAAAAACTCTCTTCTGCAGGAAAGAAGAGAAAAATAAGTCAGAAGTAAGTGTTTGGGCTCATCCTTCCCTCTACTTGCCCACTATGGTTAAAACTCTCCAGAGGGTAAAGAAAGATTAGAAATAACCTGATAAGCTTGTGGGAATCTCAGTCTGAGTACTTGCTCCTCAGGCCCTTGGATACCGAGAATAATTCCAAGCCCTGGATGGAAGCTCCCCACTAGCATGGCTTGACCAGACGAGTGACACGGCATGGTAACCAGGCTTCACTGTGGCAGCCTTGAAGTTTCCTACACTTTCTCCCACTTTCTGCCACCATTTTGGGAAAAAGGAAAGAGGTTCCTGATGGAGAGTTTCACTTTTAAATCAGAAGAGATGGAATTAGCTTCAAATGAAATATTTTAAGTGCTTTCTCACCTGCCATTAGCAAGAAATGGATTTTTCCCTATATCTAAGTAGTAGAAGTAAATGTTATCCCATCAGTATTTATATCTTCAGAGCTCAGCATAGGGTTGGGGCAGGTTAGTCCTCAAACATTTGTTGAGGATTTAGCTGCGCCAACCCTATGCTGTTCAATGAAGCTTCAAATCATAAAATAGACAATAAAACTCCAGATTATTTTAGTATAATCCTACTGAAATATTAAAACACTTCCTGAAATAATATTCATAGTCATAGTTACAATAGGGAGAGAAAAAAACAACAAAGGAATTTAGAGAATTATCTTTGTTGACCACTGAGCCTTCAACAGTAATTTGTTTCCTTGTGGTATGATCACAAGCTGGTCTCATATACTATAAAAATTTAGCCTTCCTTCATGGCCTTTTACATAGGCTACTGCCAGAGGTTAGCTAATATGGACTGTAGTCTCCACTGATCTTACTCAGATAAGGAAATCCCAGCATCCCAATCTTTATTAGATAAGCAAAACACATTTTGAATAATCACATATTATTGTCTCATCTGTTCTGCAAAGGGAGACAGGAAACCTCTAGATTTATCATTAAAATAGCAGGTGTTGGAGGAATGTAGATTCAATTATTGAGAACCTATTTTTTTAGTTCTGGGCAGTTTGACAATAATTACATTAAAATTTCCTAAGACATTTTTGATAAAAATACTGGTAGGCCAAAAGTATATGTTTACAAAGATAGCTTATATAAAAGTTGGGAATAGACCCATTTCTTTCTCTAAGTGAACAGAAAAATGTATTCCTTAGACTAACTTGTAAATATACTGTTTCTATATTTGGAGATACTAGATTCTAATAGTACTTAACATTGGTCTCAAAGGATTATGAAACACTAAGGTTATTGCATTTCTTAATATGTTCCCACCTACAATACTTTTTCTTTTCTTTTTCCTTTTTCTAAAAAAAATCAAACCACAATTTGCTTTTCTAAACACTTTACTAACTAGTGCAAGAAAAAAAGTTGAAAATCTTTGGAGAGATTTTGACCTTTTCTCTTAATGCTGCCTTGCCAAGCAATCATTCTTTCACAAATGTAGAGAAGAATATATTCTAGAATGATCTTTAAATTTAATTTGGCTCATTTTGGAGATAGTATGTTGGAAAGTTGGCTGCAGGCCTTTGTTGCTGTTCTGAAAAAAGAGAAAGGCAGATTTCCCTGGGTGGCTGTAGCCTTGGTGTAGTGAACCATTAACTGAAGGGAAATTGATTTCCAATTGTTAGACAAAGAGAATGGAAATCTAGACTCAGACCCTCATGGTGGCTTTTCCACGGACTAAATGAATGAACTTGTACATCGATGGGGCAAAACAGCCACATTTCAACACCAAGATGCATCTATTAGCTGAGACATTCTTTTTTTTTTATTGTACTTTAGGTTCTGGGGTACATATGCAGATCATGCAGGATTGTTGCATAGGTACATACATGGCAAGGTGGTTTGCTGCCTTCCTCCCCTCATCACCTATATCTGGTATTTCTCCCTACATTATCCCTCCCCACCTTCCCCACCCCCTGGAGTCCCTCCCCTAGTCCCCTGCAACTGACTGCAGTGTGTGATGCTCCCCTCCCTGTGTCCACGTGTTCTAATTGTTCAACACCCACCTATAAGTGATACCATGCAGTGTTTGATTTTCTGTTCTTGTGTCAGTTTGCTGAGAATGGTGGTTTCTAGGTTCATCCATGTCCCTATGAAGGACAAAACCTCATCATTTTTTTATGGCTGCATAGTATTCACTGGTGTATATGTGCCACATTTTCTTTATCCAGTCTATTGTTGATGGACATTTGGGTTGGTTCCAGGTCTTTGCTATTGTAAACAGTGCCTCAATGAACATATGTGTGCATGCATCTCTATAATAGAACAATTTATAGTTCTTTGGGTATATACCCAGTAATGGGATTGCTGGGTCAAATGGTATTTCTATTTCTAGGTCCTTGAGGAATTGCCACACTGTCTTCCACAATGGTTGCACTAATTTGCACTCCTACCAACAGTGTAAAACTGTTCCTATTTCTCCACATCTTCTCCAGCATCTGTTGGCTCCAGATTTTTTAATGATCGCCATTCTAACTGGTGTGAGATGGTATCTCAATGTGGTTTTGATTTGCATTTCTCTAATGACCAGTGGTGATGAGCATTTTTTCATGTTTTTTGGCCTCATAGATGTCTTCTTTTGAAAAGTTTCTGTTCATATCCTTTGCCCACTTTTGAATAGACTTGTTTGTTTTTTTCCTGTAAATCTGTTTTAGTTCTTTGTAGATTCTGGATATTAGCCCCTTGTCAGATGGGTAGATTGCAAAATTTTTTCCCCATTCTGTTGGTTGCCAGTTTGCTCTAATGATTGTTTCCTTGTCTGTACAGAAGCTCTGGAGTTTAATTAAATCCTATTTGTCTACTTGGCTTTTGTTGCCATTGCTTTTGGTGTTTTAGCCTTTTAGCCATGAAGTCCTTGCCTATGCCTATGTCTTGAATGGTTTTGCCTAGGTTTTCTTCCAGGGCTTTTATGGTGTTAGGTCTTATGTTTAGATCTTTAGTCCATCTAGAGTTAATTTTAGTTTAAGGTGTCAGGAAGGGGTCCAGTTTCTGCTTTCTGCACATTGCTAGCTAGTTTTCCCAACACCGTTTATAGTTCTCCTTGAAGAGGTCCTTTATATCCTTTGTAAGTTGTATTCCTAGGTATTTTATTCTCTTTGTCGCAATTGTGAATGGGAGTTGACTTTCGGTTTGGCTCTCTGTCTGTTATTGGTGTATAGAAATGCTTGTGATTTTTGTATCCTGAAACTTTTCTGAACTTGCTTATTAGTTTCAGGAGATTTCAGGCTGAGAAGATGGGGTCTTCTAAATATACAATCATGTCATCTGCAAAAAGAGACAATTTGGCTTCCTCTTTTTCTAATTGAATACCCTTTATTTCTTCTTCTTGCCTGATTGCTCTGGCTAGAACTTCCAATACTATATTGAATAGGAGTGGTAAGAGAGGGCATCCTTGCCTTGTGCCAGATTTCAAAGGGAATGCTTCCAGTTTTTGCCCGTTCCATATAATATTGGCTGTGGGTTTGTCATAAATAGCTTTTATTATTTTGTGATATGTTCCATTGATACCTAGTTTATTGAGGGTTTTTAGCATAAAGGGCTTTTGAATTTTGTTGAAGGCCTTTTCTGCATCTATTGAGATAATCATGTGGTTTTTGTCTTTGGTTCTGTCTATGTGATTGATTATATTTATAGACTTGTATAAGTTGAACCACCCTTTTATCCCCAGGATGAAGCCTACTTGATCATGATGAATAAGCTTTTTGATTTGCTGTTGCATTCTGTTTGCCAGTATTTTATCGAAGATTTTTGCATCTTTGTTCATCATGGATGTTGGCCTGAAGTTTTCTTTTTTAGTTGTGTCTATGCCCAGTTTTGGAATTAGAATGATGTTGGTCTCATAAAATGAGTTGGGGAGGATTCCCTCTTTTTGTATTGTTTGAATAGTTTCAGAAGGAATGTTACCAGCTCCTCTTTGTACATCTGGTAGAATTCGCCTGTAAACCCATCTGGATCTGGGCTTTTTTCAGTTGGTAGGTTATTAAATGCTGCCTCAACTAGCTGAGACATTCTTAACTTGAATTTTACTGCCTCTCTATAAAAATAGAAAGGAAAAAAACCCCACAATTAAGACCCAAATCCAGTGATTCATTAAGTACACTTTCAATGTCAAGTAATGGTTCAATCATAGAGGATCAGATGCAGAATTCCTGGTGAAACGCAGCTTGCAGCTGGTTTATCCAGGACTTGTGCAGGGTGCATGTACAAATATGCATAAAGAACTACTGTCTAAAAAGGGCCCAATATATGTGGAGAGAAGAAGAGTTAGCACTAAAGGACACTTTGAGTTATGTTTCTGTTTATATTCTATTTCAGTTTGAGGTTTTCTGTTTATTTACCAAAAATCCGTAATTTGATTAAAGATTAGTTTATAGAGAAGTGGTGACTGAGATCCTCCATGTCAAGATACCTAAGGATTGGGCCACCTGAAAAAAATAATTATATAAACCCCCCAAGAAGGAGATTTTCTCATTAGGAAACCTTAAAGTTCAATAAGTTCCCTTCTGTGCAGTCAGTCATGGAAAATTTATTGAGTAGCCCTTGGGCATCACTGTGTTAGGTTCTTGGGCTATAGAGGCAGGGAGGATAAGTAAATAAGCATCATTCTATGACACGGTGAGTACATAACAGAGCTAAGTATCGGGTATAATGGGAACAGAGAAGTGAGTGAGAAACTCTGCTTGATGGTATTTGAAAGAGGCTTCTCAAGAAGAAATGATTTGAGCTAAGACCTGAGTAGACAGAAGGTGTTTGCTAGGTGAAAAAGTGGGAACAACATCAGAAATAAATTTGAATAGAGAGCCATATCTAAACAAGAAGGTATACTGTATATACATTGCAGTGACCATTGTACAGATGAACCACTAGGTCAGAGTAGAGCTAAGGATCCTGAAACAGAACTAGAAAAATCTATTAGAACTAGAGTGAGAAGGGCTTAAATGTCCTGTTTAATTTGAAATGTAACCTGTAGGTGATTCAAAGCTATCAGAGAATTTAAGCAAGGATAAACTGTCATCAAATTTGCATTTCAGAAAGATACTGACAGCAGTGTGGAGGATGGATTGGAGGAGGCTGTGATTGGAAGAAGGGAGATCAATTAGGAGGCAATTTAAGTAATCTAAAGAAAAAAGTATCAGAGTCTAAACTAGAGCAGCTGCCTTAGATTGACAAGGGCTCTCTAAGGGACCTGGGACACAATGGTGGTTATCTTTGCAGGCTGCGGGGTTTTACAGGCCCTAAAAACATTGTGCACTTAGCAAATGAAGGAATACCACTCCAGGAAATATCCTCAGAAAATTTAGACATTTTAAAGCATTAACATTAGATTTTTGTAATCTTTTCTCCTGCTTTCTATATCACTGATAGATATCTTACTTTCCTCCCTAGCAAGCATTGAAAGCAAATAAAAAGCTCACATTTAGAAATCACTTGGAAAACTAATTGTGGATTCATCTCAACTTTCAGGTATTTAGAACTGCAGCCACCGTAAAGAGGACCCCCTTATGTGAAAGGTGTGCAAGGTTGCGGTTTGGCCTCAGTGGAGTGTGCAGAATAACCAACAATACTGGTAACTGAACAGGATGGTGGTGGTCAAAAGCCCAAAGGAAGAGTTATGGTGGACAAGCTGGTACAGTAATTTCATACTGTTTCTGAAATGGATGGTTGCAGGCTGTTGTAAAATTGAATGATTTCTATTTTTCTGCTTTTAGTGATGGAAAATTCTAGTGATAAAACATGCCCACACCTTAAGCTTTACTTTGTGCTCTACCCTTTCAAGGCATATTCAATTCATCAAGAATGGTTTCCAGCAGCATTAGAAGGGTGTGTTCAGTACCCCGTTCAGTATAAGTTTGCATCTCTAAGCAATTTAGTCATATCTTTTGGGCAGCTCTGATCTCACAGGCTGTGTTGTCAAGACTCAGGCCAGCCACATAGATCTTCCTCTGAATTATTTTGCCATGTCCTGTCAATGCCAGCTGCTTGCATTGTAATTTAGTTTCTCCAGTTCATATTTAGGAAGACTAAAAGCTCTCTAAAGAAAACACCCTGTCTTAGGCGTTCCTAGCACGTGTTTGGTGAGAAATCTATTGTATAGGCTCATTGGAAACCCACAAATGGCCCAGGCTTGATGTCACACACACCCCAGTCTTTCCCTAACACCTCCTTATGACACTACCATCTACACCCTGGAATGAAAAACTGTTTTTTTTTTTCTAGAAAGAATGTAATCCACAATTTTTGTGGGTGGCCTTTCCATACAGCACACCTAACATGACTGAAACATTGGACAGACTGCAGGTTCCTTGGGAACAAGCAGCCTCTGGGGGATTCTTGTATTTATTAGGACAAGGGGAAAATACTGGCTGCTGGTGTACCTTTTATATCCAGGAAAATAATCATGAGTATAAGCTAAGGAAAAAATCAGTTGCCCAAATGTTGCCCCAGATACCTGCTAAAGCGATGTGAATGGAAGAGGGAGGCATTAAAGAGAGGGAGCTTGGTGGGTAGGAGACTCATGGGGGGAAAAAAGCAACGAGAAAACACATCTGAGTCACCAATCATGGCAGAACACAACTGAGTGGCCAGTGTGGCTGCTCAGCCCTGAAACAGATCAGCCTGTTCCTCAGTGCTAGGGGACAGCCATCTCCAAAATGGGATGAATATGCCCCAGGAGACAACCCACTATGGTGTGGGAAGAAAATATTTGGAGCACTCATGTTTGCATCTCTAATCCCTTCTTTAAAAAATTTATACTTTCTGGTATTTTTTTATTAGTATAGAACATATATATATATGTTAAATTTTACTTTAACTTCTGGGATACATGTGCTGAACATGCAGGTTTATTACATACATATACATGTGCCATGATGGTTTGCTGCACCTATCAACCTGTCATCTAGGTTTTAAGCCCCGCATGCATTAGGTATTTGTCCTAATGCCCTCCCTCCCCTTTCCCTGCCACACTCTGACAGGTCCCAGTGTGTGTTATTCCCCTCCTTGTGTCCATGTGTTCTCATTGCTTAACTTCTACTTCAGAGTGAGAACATTTGGTGTTTGGTTTTCTGTTCCTGTGTTAGTTTGCTGAGGATGACGGTTTTCAGTCTCATCCATGTCCCTGCAAAGGACATGAACTTTATAGATACTATAATATGAACCTAGTGGTACATGTATATATTTTTAAAATAAATATTTGCTTATCAGAGGTGCCTGGTTTTCCTGATTAAGGCACACAATGAAAGCAGTTTGAAAATATCTACTATAGTAGAAAACATCCATACGCGAAAGCTCTTATTTCCAAAGAGCTTACATTCTAATTAGGGAGCTAAATAAATGTATTTATATAAACAATCACTCATTAGTTATTTTTCCCCAGATAAATACACACAATGAGTGTGGTAATGGTTCTCAGTGATCATGACAGAGGTGGCAAAAAGAATGAGTAGAATGGATATAAGAAACAAAGAAGCTCCATCTTACCATGTAAAAGGATGGGTCCCTGGGGGCTAACGTTGTTGTTCTTGTGTGGGTGGGATTCTTAATACACCAAAGTAAAGTAATTTTTAATGTCTCTATGAAGGGAAGTGGGAAGGAAACATATACATTTTCACATACGCAGTGAGCCAAGCTGTTATAGCTTCCCAGGAGGCAGGGAGTACTGTTACATAGCATAGGAGAAAGGCATTGAAAACTTCAATAATTCCATTTCTTCAGAAAGACAGCTTAATTTCCCACATGAGCAATTCCTGGGGTCTTTCTCCCAGTTAGTATAAACTAAATGTGTGGATGGTTCAGACATCTGCAAAATAAAGAGATTCAAATCTGCATGGTAGGTATCCAGGTATCCACAGTAATGTTCTTTCTTCAAAGAACTTGGGCCAAGTTATTTACTCCATTTACTCCTGATAAGCAACACATGTTAAGTTGGTGTCTCCCCATTTTTCAGAGGAGAATACTGAATCAAAGAGAATTTCAGTGGCTGATTCAAAGTCTCTTAGCTAGTGAGTTTTGAAGTGGGGATTTTATGTAACTCTGCCTTACTCATGATGTCATAAAGCTCTCAAATGCTTTATAAAAGGAAGCCTCACTCTGATTATCCTGTGCAGTTTCTGGTAGCCAAGCATGTTACTTCTCTTGCTTCAAGGAACAGTGGCAACTACTACTCCTCAGTCCAATCTTTTTACATGTACACATCAATTGTAAATAACACCAGAGCAGGAGCCAGCAGCCAGCCCAAATGTTTTATAATTCTTACCATATGTGTTTGATTGTGTCATTACATCGCCTGTCCTAATTAAGAAGAAACACATCTGAACTGAAGTAACTGGTTATGTGAATGCCAGAGTCGCTAGAATAAAATTCTCATGAAGTTCAGGCTTCCCAGCCCTAGCATGGCTTTTATAACTTCTTGAGTGATTCCATGACTGTTGTTCACCTCCAGTTTTGGAATAATTATTTATCATTGGAAATGTTGAAAATGAATATTGCTGCCAAATATATACCTAGGCAGATAAAGCTAGTCCAGAAAATTTGAGGCAGTAGGAGCAACATGCTTTATTAAATTGTGTATTTGTCAGAAAGATTTAAGTCCTCTACAGTGTTCTTTGGGTCCTATAATTGGTGGAAAAGGATGGAGACACTTCAGGCAGAGAGGAATAAGTTGAATTATTGAACAATTTATCTGGTTGGCTGATAATGATGTGTCGTGATTGAGCTCTTTGGTAAATGAGGTCACATCTAAGCAGAACTTGGTTAAGAAATGCCTCGTACTGATTAAAAAGATGCTTTTTAAGTATAGGAGGATGAAAGTGGCTGCTCTGTTGGAAGTTAATATTCTACATTTTAACTTTATAGTTTTTAAAATTAAAAATGGAAACAAAATGTAATTTCTATTGTCTTTTTAGAACTTGCATAGTCTATATGTTAAAACAGATTTATCTGAGCTAGCTCTACCTACCTTCAAATAGCAAGGTTAGCGCTAGTTATGCATAAAAAACCATCTGGGGCCAGTCACCCATTAGGATGATCAAAGGTGACTTCAGAGAAGAAAAACAAACAAGTCCTGCCCAAACAGGAGTGTTCTTAAGCCTTTCACAGTCAGCTAAAACAAGGTTTACACAGCCAGATGGTTTTATAAGAACCTTTTGAGGTCACTGTCTTGTTTAACGTTCTTTTACCAGACACCGTTACATAGATTAAACTTCTAAACTTCTTTGAAGTAATAATTTAGTTTGGTCTGACTATGATTTAGAAGCACCAAATCCTGGGCAGGACTGAGTAGCTATTTTCTATACATTGTAACAAGATATGAAATAGGAAGGAAGATGGCTGCTATACCTGAACACTGGAGGAATCTGTCTCCTCTCAGTCCTAAGTCTGTCTCTTTATGACTGGTCTCTTAGATGTTCTGCACATGCCATTTTCACAATACACATTTAAATCCAAAGAAAGCTAGCTTCTCAGAATGAAGCATTCTGCTTTGGGAATGTTCACTATAAATCCAGAATCCATTGTTCCCTTAGGAGGAAAAAATAAAAAATAAAATATGCAATGCTGGCTTCCTTTTGAAAATAGTACGTTGGAACCAATGGCTTTCGCAAATGACAATGCCTGATCTTGAGACTGCAAGTTATAACACGGCTGAAAATTTATTGATTAAGTACACAAAAAGAAGAACAAGGCATTTGTTTTGATCAATGAAAATTGTGCTACGTATGGTGAGTGAGCACTTGTCTGGAAAAATGATCATAACATTCTTAGGATTAAAGAGCACAAGTCTATTAGCTCAACATTTTGACACAAGAAAGAAGAAAATTAATATAGGGAAGTTCTACTTCATGTCTTAAGGTTATGTGAAATAGAATGCATAATACTAAGGAGAGATGGCATTTTAAAAGTTCACAAATCACCATCTCTGGTTATTTAAGAACATTTCCACATTTGCAGCAAGCTGCTTTCAGTAACACTAGATGATTGACATATTAATCACTACATTCATTTATATCCTGGACCATTTCCAAGTTTGCATTGAACACTGGAGCAAGAACTCCTACTACATTCTTTCTTGGAGTTGAAGAGAGAATAAAGCTGGTAAACAAAAATATGCAAAGACTGGAAATTAATCGGCAGTTACAAGGATAACTGCGACTGTGCTTCGGGGTATGTGCTGAGGGTAACATGAAGCCTGAACAGCTTAACTTCATCTATGTGAGGCAAATGTGCTGAAATTCTCCATGTGATTTGGCCTCAGACATTCTTTTTTTTTTCTTTTATCCTCACAGAGCTTGTCTTCACTATGTTCAATTAAGATAGGGAGTTGACAAATGGTTGTAGTGGCAGCTGCCTCCCGTGCACAAGTTAGCTGAGGAAGAGGTCCCTGTTCACCTCTCTTCTGCCCAGAGTCAATATTGCATGATAGCTCTCAGACTGAAACACCTCCAAGGCTTTTCATTTCTATCTTAGCCCAACTTCCCCCGCCACTTCTGGTCCCTACCTTTGAAAATAGACTTCACTCTTGAGGTCCCATTTTTAGAACATGGCAGAATCAACACTTTATTTATTCCAGCTCCCTCAGTACCACTGAGCTCCATTCTAGAATGTTCTAGGGGAGACGCTGAAGCTAATACAAATGGAGTTTGTATTTCCAGATTTCTCTTTCCTGCATAAGGCAAATCCTGTGTCTGTAAGACAACAGCTGTGCATTTGTATAGCACTGTCTCATTTGAACCCCCCACATTCATTTTTCTCATTTAATGTGGGCAGGGTACCTATTGTTCTCATTTCATGGTGTCCAATTAACACTCCCATAGTTAACTGACTTTCTAGAGAAGAAATGGAGAAACAGAGCCAGGCCCCCAACATGGTCATCTAATTCCTGTGCTTGTGATCTCTCCCTAAGCCATGGTGTTGCTCTCAGCTGGCAAAGAAAAGTTATTGAAGATACAAAAAAAGGCTTTTATCTTTAGCATCTTCTTCCTGGTGCTGCTGTGGTAACCAATTTCAGCTTGGCAATTTAAGACAGGTTCCACTTTGTACAGATGAATAGATTAATCATGTATTCCTTAACTAGATTTAGCTATTTTATTTTGAACATCCTGTCTTCAACCCTCCCTAGAAAGAGGGAAGGGAGGAAGAAGTAAGACCTTGTCACTTAATCTGTCATATATTGGCTGATATTATTTAATTTATAGCATTTATTAAGAGCAGAGTATGTGTTCACTGATGTGCCATACAAGAATAGTAGCATAGGAAGCAAGACTCTCGCGTTGAAAAAGGCTGCCCTATAGGTTGTCAGACAGAAATTGTGACTTGATATAATCATTATAAGAAGCAGTACAGGACAGAATAAAATGCTGAGGGGTGAATGTGGCTACTAGGGGTTGGATTAGTAAGAGAAGGGTACACAGAAGTGGGACCTGGCAGTCAGATGGCATTTCAGCAGCAACTGGGAGAGGAGGAGAGCATCCTGAAGAGAGGGTGTGGCTATAGAAGGTGCAGAAGTGAGATGAGAGGGATGTGTGGGATTGCTCTGAGGAATGGACATACCTAAGCGGTAAAAACTCCAAGATTATCAAGTAATGCCTCCTTACAAATAAGTTCAGCTGTGTTCATCTAGTTGAGTACCATCTCCTTTAAGGCAGTCTCCTTGGAAAACAAGTTCCCACCATCCTGCCTGGTGCAAATCTGTTCTGGAGGCCCTCTTTGGGGGTGATCCTCCAACTCCAATGTTATCTGCTGCTTCCCAAACCTCTGGTAGAAGCACAGAAAAACCCCAGGCCTAAATGGCTTCAGTAGGAAATTCTAACAAATACTGGAGAGAAAAATAACAGCCATCCCACACAAACTTCCAGAAAACAGAAAAAAAGGGAAAACTTCCACTTCATCTTATGAGGTCAACATAGCCTTGATATTAATACTAGATAAAGAAACTATGAGAAAGTAAAGTTACTGACCAATCTCACTAATGAACATAGATGCTAAGAATCAAAGCAAAATATTAGCAAATTAAGTTCAGCAAAGTATGAAAGGGTATTTCATGACCCAGTTGGATTTACATCAGGAACATAAGGATGGATTAAAGTTAGATAATATAAGGAGAAAAAAAGTCCTTTAATCACTCTAATTGGTGCCACAAAATTATTTGCTTATATTAACAGTCATACATCACAAAAAATATCTTAGCAAACTAGGGATAGGAGAGATTTTTCCTAATCTAATAAGGGTATTTCAAAAATTCTACACCAAATATTATACTTGATGGTGAAATGTTAAAAGCTTTCTCTTTGAGATCAGGAACAATAAAAATATGACAAATTATTGATATGATAATTATATGATAAATTATTACATGACAAAATAATTATATGATAAATTATCATTATATTCAATTATATTATAAAATAATTATATGATAAATTATTGTTATATTCAATATTGTTATTGACTGAACCAGTACAGTAAGGCTAGGAGTAGAAAGCATAAACATCAGAAATTAGTAAATGAGTGATAACCTTAAGCCCAGAAATAGGAGAGAGTTTTTCTGAAACTGAGACTACTGAGTCAGTTTGGCTTGAAATCTCCCTTTTACAATAGGACACAAATTCTATCCAGATTTTTAAAAATGGTTTGGAAGGAATAATTGTGTATTCATTCCTTCATCAAATACTTGCTGAGTGCCTGTCAGATACTGCTCTAACCACTGAGGATACAGCAGTGAATAAGGCAAAGGCGTTTTTCCTCCTGAGTAGAGAGACTGACGAAAAGCAGGTAATCAGAAATATACAACATCAAATTTCAAATGATGTTACAGTGATTGGTGGTGGGAGGAGCAGGGTTAGGAGAATGACTGAAGAGGAGGAGAGGCCTCAGACAGTGGGTGGGAAGTCTTCTCTGAGGAGGTGTCTGGGAGTGGGGCCCAAATGAGAATTTATGCTTTATACCAAGAACACTTCAGTTCTTTCCTCCAAGCTAATCGATTTATCTCTTATGAGAGTAGTAGGTCCAGCCCTTAATATCAAAACATTTATTTTTGTTTCTGGAGATCAAAACATTTCTTCTTTTAATGATCCATAAGTTTTTGGGCATCTGCAAACTACAGAGGCCGAAATACTAGTGGAAAATGATTATCTCTGTGGAGCTCTTTTTCTCCCACGTGCCATCACTCTGCCCCTCCTTTGTGCCCCTCCTAAATCACGTGACTTTTGGAAACTGGTCAATACAGTTGGGGTTGCTTTATTCTCAGGGAGATGTGAAGTGAAAATGTCTGCCTGGTCAATGTCTCAAGCAGACCTGGAACCCCATTCTGTTAGAATCATCTTTCTATTTCATTTTATTTTCCCCATAGGTGATAGGCTATGCTTGGAATCCTTGTCCTCTGGCCCACAATTCTCCCTCCCACATCTTGTAGAGGTATTAAACCCAGGAAGAAGTTATTTCAAAGAGAGCTCCTCAGTGAAGATAAATAAATGAAGCACTTTCCTCAAATTAGGAAAGTTCTTTTAGCTCTCTTAAAGCAGCACAATTTATTGCCAAAGAGTCACTCTTTTCTGAGTTCTGCTAAATTTTCTAAAATAACAAAATGAAAGGACCATAAAACAAAAGGAAATTTTTTAACAACGGGCCAGTGGAGCAAATGAAAACATTGATTAAGTACCCCTATGCCATGTTAGGAATTTATCAAGTTTTAGTTAATCTCGGATCTAGATATAATTATCGTTATTTTACAGATGAGGAAACAGGTTCAAAGGGTTAAAGTTAAGTAACTTGCCCAAGACCACCCCAGTAGAAATGACAGGGTTGAAATTTCAACCTGGATATTCAAATTCCAGAACCTTTTCTTGCCACTCTCTACCACATTACATTCTTAACCTTCAGGGACTGCTGTCCCAGAATGGTTATTCCATTATGTGTATCTCTTAAATACCCCTCCCCTGGAGCATATCCCTGTCCTACTCCCTGCCAGATGAGTATCAGAACCATACATCTAAACTGGAGATCTGACTTAATGACACTGCCCAGCTTTAGACATTTACAGATTGCTCTTGTTCTGGGAACACTTGCAACCGGGAAGAGTGGGGAGAGTGTATTCAATCACTATAGAAAGAATCAACAAACTGGAGTTTCTTAACTGCCAAGGAAAAGAGTTCAAACAGCCTCTCTCCTTTTTAAGACTCTAAACTAATCAAACATGCCTTTGATATAAAACCTTTCATTTTACGGATGTGTTGATCTGAAAAAGTCATGAGTATGCTGCCTTAAAAAATACTGTAGGTTGTTTTTTTTTCTCTAAGTCAAGGAATGCTTAGACTACTAAAAATTAGCCTCTTCTCTACACAACTGCCACACCAGCATTCCTGCCTCCCCATTCCTGTGTACCTGCAAATTCTGCCCATGGTCTATCCCTCAGACCTGGGGTGGGTGAGGGGTACACTGCTAGCAACAGTCTCTACCAGAGACTTCTGACCTCAGCTAGAGCTGCTTTCATAGGTTTGAAGAAAGCCCTTTCATGTCCAGACAGAAAAAATATGCAAGTGCCCAGTTCCTCTTTGTGTTATTACTGATGTCTTTGCCTAAACTCCATTTGGCAAGGTGGTATGTAGTTTGTCCCAAAAAGGATATGTCTGTGTAAGCAGAGATCGACACCCCTTTTTATAAATATTTTCATCTTTGCAAGACATATGGTCTCTGTCACAACTATTCAACTTTGCCATTATAGCAAGGAAGCCATAGATAATACGTAAATTCATGGGTGTGGCTGTATTTCATAAAACTTTATTTACAAAAACAAGTGGTGGGCTGTATTTGGACAATTGGCTATAGTTTGCCAACCACTAGTGTAGAATAACCATTTCCCCAAGTGCATAAGTAAGTGGTTCTCACTATGTGGTACTCAGATCAACAGCATCAGCATTACCTGGGAAACTGTTAGAAATGCAAATTTCCCAACCTTGGCATGTATCTAAATCACCTGGTAGGCTTGTTAAACACAGAATGCTGGGCATCAATCCCAGTATTTCTGATTCAGGAGGTCTGGGCGGAGGTCTGACAATTTGCCTTTCTCCCAGGTTCCCAGATGATACGGATGCTGCAGCCAGGACCACACTTGGAGAATCATTGCCATAAATAGATCTCTTCCTGTACATGGGATCTGGGGTGACGGGAATGTGGTCATAAGAATGCAGTAGTGGCAGGAGCTGTTTTAGGAGGAGCAGCTGGGAAATTCAGACTTGCTTGTTCCTCTAATTGACTTCTTGCTGAGGTGAGAGTAGGGCAGCCAAGGAGGCAAAAGGAGCCGAGGTCATGGCAAGGCGAGGAGCTTCTGGAGCTGTTGTCACCAGGAAGCTCTTCAGAGTGGAAAAACTTTCAGAGTATCGGATTGTCCCTTTCACTGCAGCTGCAACTGGCCTGGGCTGGCTGCCTTTGTTTCTGTCCAGGCACAGGAGAGGACAGGGGAAGTCGCTGAGCCAAATGAGGAAGCCATAGGGAAAATTTACAGAGACTTTGCATGACATGAGAGGCTGCAGCACCACCAGACCCCACTACTTTGCTGTGATGTCAGATCACATACCTTCAAAATTGACTTACTAGACATGTGGCTATGGAACTGGAGGCTTCAGTGAAACAGATGGTGGGAGGGAACTTACCAAAACACCTCCACCAGCACAGCCCAGTCTCCAACTCCCCGAGACCAAAAGAGCTGAGATTCTTTAATCATTAAATGCCCCTGATGTGAAAGGAGAGACTTGTCAAAACTAGAGGTTGGTGTGCAAAGAGCTTGCATACTAAGCCCTCAACTGTTGTGGGCATGTCAAGAGGATTTGCTGTGCAGCTGGTAAACAGATGCTGCAGAGAGTTTGAACTGTGAGGGAGCTGCTCACAGGATGTGAGGCATGTAGAACATGCTCTTGCATTTTCTGTTGGGAAGAATGTGAGTGGCCATAATTATTTCCATGGCTACTTGCTCAAATGGCATTTGAAAATTTACCTCGCTTTCCTCTACTTTGGCCTTAGCAAGGAATAGACCACTATGCAATTCACACTAGCATCACAGGGATGCAGTCTTGGTTGGGCCCACATCAGACCTTCCCAAGAAGACAGACTGAAGAGAATCAGCTCAAGGTCACAGAGTGTTGAGAAACGTGTTGTTAGAATACTATCAGGATGTTGAAAGACCAGACTGGGAGAAAAAGCACCATCCTTGCTATACTGTTGTTTGCTCTGCATGGCTCTTTGCTCCTTTGAAAGGGCTCTCACCATCCCAGCTTGGAGCCTTCCTCAACCTTCCAGGAACTCTGAACTTAATTTCAATCTTGGTTCCTGTTTAAAGACATCACTCCAATCTTATTTCAGAAGCATTTTTTTTATGGGATTAGCTCCAGGTACAAGGTTCTACTTCCTATGCTTTTTGGGGGTCTGCAGGATTCTGGCACTGGTTACCATATCATACGTATTTCAATTAATGGTTGCCAGGTGATCCGTGATGCCTCCCTTGGTCTTCAAGAACAAATTGACCAGACTTTTTCCAAACATAGATAACAGAGTGACACCTTGACCATAAGACATTTACATCTTTTCTACAGAAATGAAACTCAGTATAAATAGCATCAATATGTTTTTTAAATTAACATATGGAACCTGAACTTAGAGAAGAATTTTTAAAAGTACAATAACAAATATGAGGTGAATCTTTTTCACCATTTAATTTAGTGTTAACGTTATTCTTCACTAAGAAAAATCTCTAACTCTTTTCTTCTATAATGGTTTGGATTAAAAGAATAAGTCCATATCCTGCACACATCTCCAGGAGTGCCTGCTTGTTCACCCCTTTTTCAGGGTTCAGAGCTTCTTGATCTAAAACACTGATTCACCGTAATGGCCTCAAGATTTCCCCTACTTGTTAAAGATGTTTATATTGTTAACAATGAAAAATCAATATTTTTCTTCTTACATTGGTGAATCAAGATCTGTCTAGTAATTGTTCTTTCCATTTTAATTTTCAAATGTATTAAAAATGAGAATAGATCTTGAAAATCAATCACTGTAACCTAATAATAAGGAAATGGTTAAAGGTACTATACTACAGCTATATAATGGAATACATGCAGCCACCAAAAATGTTTTAACATTATAATAAACAATGGGAAATGCCACTGGATTAAAAGATAGGACTGTACATTTTTATCTGAGAACATGAAGCCCCGTTAAATCCCCTGCATCACTGCCTACTTGCTCTTGATCTCTATTCTATCCCTAGGCCAATTCTAACCTTTAGGCTTGTCTTTCTGTCTAGCTCTGTACTCATTCCCTAAGGTTTGATCACAGCATTCTGCTCCCTGCCTTAGCCTCGGGCAATCCCTACAACACAGGGGTGGCCATTCTTTGGCTTTTCTGACCCTGGGCTGCTTCAGCACTCACCCAGCTCCACACCCTTTTGTCCCATGGTACCTCAGCCCTGTGTCAATCATCCCTTGCCACATCTACCCTGACCCAGCCAACCTTCTAGCACGCATAGTACTTTTCAATTTTAAGAAGAAAATTTTGTAAGACTATAGAGATTGTAGAGTAGCATGCTGGCTTTCTTAAAAAAACAATAAAGAAGAAGAGGAGGACTCCAGGATCAGCAAAGGATAAGGAGCTGACATGAAAGGAAAGCTGGACCTTGCAGCCCTGACCTCTGTTCTCAAAGATTCATCTTTCCTTTGGGACCTCTTCCATTTGCTCCAAGACTGGTGGTGGTCACCATTATCTGGTAAGAGAGCCTTTGAAGATCTAGCCCCAATTTGGTAAAGAAATTGATAGGTTTCCTCAGAGATGAGGTGAGGTGACATTAAACAATGCCCTGTATCTAATAAGTAAATTTGACCTAATTTTACATTTATATTGACAATCATGTTACTGGTAGTTAGACAGGAATGAGCAGGGCAGGAAAGGGCTCTTCCCTCACCCACTAGGAATGTCGGGTGATGATTTGGAAATTATCAAATTGCCTCTCTAAAAGTGATACATTGGCAGCCAGTACCAGGAAGAGGCCATTTCCTGATGGTCCACACCTGTTGCACTAAAGTGTTAATTGAATGCAGATGCCAGGGAGAGGCAACTTCCCGGTCTTGTTCATTAAGAGACAAAATGGCAGAGAATGACCTTCCAAAGGCACACCACTGGAAAAGGGAAGAAAGCCTTAGACAGGCATTTGCACAACTTCCTAAACACATTGTGTGTGCTCACCTCTCAACGGCAAGGAGGGCACTGTGCATGCAGGCATCCCACCCTAAGGGAAGAATCATGGGAAATGTGCCAGCCTATAAAGTCGTAGGATCACAGTTAAACACCACACTTGTTCTTTAAGTCGCCCGCTTGGGTCTCTTCCAAGGGTACTTTCTTTTCTTTTCTGTTCTAAAGCCTTTTGAAATAAACCTCCACTCCTACTCTGAAGTTTGCCTTGGTCTCTTTTTCTGCCTTATGTCCCTCAGCCAAATTCTTTTTTCTGAGGAAGCAAGAATTGAGGTTGCTGCAGACCTACATGGATTCACCGGTGGTAACTTGGATACCCTCCACCAGGAACAATCATGGTTATATTATTTGAAATACCCATTGCTTAGAAGCGTACAGGCAGTAAGAATTGCCATATAATTTCTTTGACCTAAAGAGGTTATTAAATCTTTCATGATTTATAATCAGAAAAACTACATTAAAAATTTGAAATCCAATCTGCAGAATACAACAAATACACAAAAAAGAAAGTGTTCATTTTAATTTATAGATATACTTAATGAGCTAATCACTGGGAAATCACCGCTTATGAAAACGAATAAACTTCTGAAAGAGTCTAACATTCTGAAAAATGTCAAGAATGTATTTTGCTGTGTTCATTTATAAAGTTATTACCTAAATTAAACTTCCTTTTCTGGTTTTATTTAAAATATTATTCTGCAAAAGTTTCTCTTACCATAATTTATTTTGCCTTTGTTTCTTTCAAATTAGGTAGCTGTGCCATATCTGACTTTTTATTTTGAATTAATTTTTTAAATATGCTTTTTTGAAAAGTATATTAAAATAATGACTTTTATTGTAGGCAGTATCTATATCTTTAACTTGGATGCTTTTCTTATTCTTCCATCCAGCCAGATCCTCCTTTTGTCTAGAGCAGAACACAGACTGGTTTCCTCTCTGCTAAGCTTCTTTCTAGACTAATAGACTTAAAGATCTAGAAGGCACTAAACAACCAGGCATTTTAGAAACAAGGAGAGGGGGCCATGGAGGCTGTGAGTCATATGGCTTATTGGAGGGGACAAGATTCCCAAGGTAGCACTTTTATCATCATCCTCATCTCTGAGCTTCCTCAGGGCACATGTTTTTCAAAAATGGGTACTTCTCTCAAAGCCCCAGATTTAGAAAGCCCTAAAGGCATGCTGACTGGCATTGTGGCATTGGCAGGAAAAGCCAAAGTCTTAAAGAAACAAACAATATTAAGGCAAAATCTACTTGCACAAATCTTACTGAGATTAAATTCATGAGGAGGCTGGTTAGAAGTCCAATCCACACAATTTTATCCTTTCTTGTTTTCTTTTCCTTCCCATGGGGCCAGGTGTTGGAAAGGTATTGAAGCAGGACAAATAAAGTTCATTGCCTTTACCTTCCTTCCTATGCTTTTTCATCTTCCAGGTGCCTCCACCCCTTCAGGTGCCCTCCTTCTCCTGCCAGCAGAACAAAATCTGTCCAAGGAATCCATTTCAAGGGAGTTTTCATAGAATGGAAGCTTTCTGAGGAGGACTAGACTTCATATAAAAGAAGAAATCGTACAAGTTCTGATGTTGTGGTCCCTGTGCCAGTGTGAATATATGAAACAAGAAGCCTGCCCCAGCACATCTTCAACTATATTCCCTGGCACCCAGTGAATCTGCCTACCACACCAACCCTCCCTGCCTCTAAGAAGGACTTTACTTCCCTTCCTTCCTTTCTACTCATACCTCATGTTCTCATTTCTTCCTAATTTGATCTCCCTAAAATATATATTTTTTTCCTTTTGCACTCTATTTTCCTTTGATGCATTTCTCCAGGAGCAAGTTGTTTCTAGAACAACCTTTGATCTGAGACCCAGGACTTTTTGAGAGCTAAAGGAGGTAAGAAAGTGATCAAAATAGGGAAAATCGGGCCTTTCAGCAAATCATTCTTTACTATCGGGCTGCTAGGCTGCAGAGTAGAAGGACATTCAGGCAAAGAGTTCACTTCGGAGGTATTTTCTGAAAGTTAAATATACTCTCCTTAGTCACTTCTTATCTTGCAAAAAGGCAGTGGTGAAGCAAATGCTGTATCAGCTTTAGTCACTCTGGGTTTCACCATTTTCCAACAAGCTCCCATTCAGTTCTCCATTATCCATTTTTAGCAAAAGATCAGTGCATCTATTTAATAGCAGAATAAAAAGTGTCTAATTTTATACAACCCTTTAATCTGACTCTTCAAGTAGAATACAGACCAGCCTCCAACATTTAGTGTTTCCTGAATCAAATCTACTCTGGGGCTCATCCACCCTAAAAACAATCACCTAAGTACTAAACGCCCTTCAAATGACATCTTATCTAGCTGTTAGAACAGAAAAACTCAAAGCGGCCCTGATGGTGACAGACTGTAGCATCCCTGCCAGCGTCTGGAAACCTGGATGCCATCAAGTGGCAGAGCTGTGAGGCTCAAAACCAGCTCAGGGGCGAAAAACGCTGTTGGAAACCACCCATCTCTGCCGATGCCTATCAAGCTGGCAAACGAATCAAGCTGAGAATTTTTTTTTTTTCTTTTTGGCTAGCATATTGAAATCCGTAAACCTCTTTCTGCAGAACAGAAGCTGTTGAGGTTTTATTTTTTTCTGACTTGAGCCAGAGCACATGGGAAGAGCTAGAAACCTAACTTTGCCAACTATCAGGGCGGGGTGAGGAGAATTTGTCTTCACAGTAATGTTATTAGAAAGAAACAAAACGGCCTGTAGGGTGACCAACTGTCCCAGTTTGCCCAGAACTGAGGAATTCCTAGGATGCAGCCTTTCAGTGCAAAACTGGGATAATTCTGGGCAAACCAGCATGGGTATTTACCCTAAGAGTGAGTTGAAGCGGCCTAAATTACAGTGCTAAGGATTTTAGGCCTCATACAAAAGAGTTTCCAGGCAAGCAGAATTTTAAAGGGCCATCTTCATCTAGGATGAAAATGCCTAAAGCAGATTACCCATTCATTTATATAAAAATTTGAATGCAGGAAATGTTGAAATGTTAAAAGTAGAAATTCCAGCTGCCAAGTTGTCCTTCAGCCCAAAAGTGAGTTAAGCCTTGGGAATGTACCTACTCCTTGCTCCCACCTATATAGCTGCTCTCTCTGAGAGTTCTGCTATACCTCCATCCCCAACATAATCTCTTCACACTATCTATTTTGCCAGAGCAGCTCTCAGAAGGACCTGACAAAGGTTTTTACCATCAGATGGCCAGTAAGCATCTTACCAGAAGTCAATAGCTAATGACCTGCTTATAGAACCAACAAATAGTACCCAAAAGATCATCAAGCTAGCTGTGTACAAATCACCAGAGAATGGTTATCAGTCAGTCTAAGCTAGGTTAGGCTGTGCTAACAAGCTCCACACCTCAGTGGCATATAACAAACCCTTAGGCTTCTTGTTCATTGCAGGTAGGCAGGGTGCTGTGTTTATGGTGGTCACTTGGAGATCCCAAAGTGGCTGATTGCAATGCCAGAGGGAAAGACAACTTGGGATAGTCTCACTCTGGCAATTCCATGCTCCAGCAAGGAAGAGACACTGGCCCCTTCCACTTCCCATTTGATGGCCAGAACAGTTCCCATGGCCCCACCTCACCACAAGAGGGCCACAAAATGCAACTCTGTTTGGTTCCCAGAAGTCAGTGGGACAAGAAATATTTGGTAAATAGCACCAACCAGTATCACAAGAAGACTAGAAAATGCAGGTTTTGTTGTTGTTTGGATGGAGTTTCTTTCTTGTTGCCCAGGCTGGAGTGTAATGGCATGATCTCAGCTCACTGCAACCTCTGCCTCCTGGTTTTGAGTGATTCTCCTGCCTCAGCCTCCCAAGTAGCTGGGATTACAGGCATATGCCACCATGCCAGGCTAATTTTGTATTTTTCATAGAGACAGGTTTTTTCCATGTTGATCAGGCTGGTCTTGAACTCATGACCTCAGGTGATTTGCCTGCCTCAGCCTCCCAAAGTGCTGGGGTTACAGGCGTGAGCCACCATGCCCACCCTGAAAATGCAGGTTCTAGATCTCACTTCTGTAGATTATGATTCAGTGCATCTGAATGGGACCTAGAAATGAATATAGTTTTAAATCTCCCCAAGATTTTGTAACAAGTAATGTGTTGGGGAACAGATGAGATGAGCTGTTGTACCTAGGGCTATGCTATTCAGGTGAAGTCAAAATGAGGTTAGGTTTCTTGATTCTTCATCCAGTGTTCTGTCAACTTGGCTGTATTACTCCCACAAAAGAGTTGCATTTCATTTTTTTTTTTTTTTGGTGGCTAGAAGAGTAAATATTTAATAAAATATTTAGCATCTGTGCAAGGCTAATGGGGCAGTTCTTTGAGTCTTCGGGACCTCTTCACATGTCAGATGACTGGATGGGTCTTACCAGTTTTACCCAGGTCTCATCTTTTCCAGAGGTCACAGGACATGAAAGTGAGCAGAGAAGGAACTAGGTAGCAGTGGTGTGTTAGAGCCACTTCCCTGTGTTTCCTGCCGCTGAAACAGATCCATTTTCCACAACAAGATCCTTTTCTAATTTTGTGTTTCTGGACAAGCTGGTAATTGCCTTCTAGCTCTCAAAATGTCCACTGATTTAGTTCAATGAGAAGTTCTGTAAATTTTCCTAAAGAGCCTATTAAAGAAACTTGTGATAAGGCTCTTGCTGTGTTCTCTTGAAGGATACCCATGTTAGAACACCTGACTGTGGGCAAGGAGACCCAGACTTGGTAAAGAAGTGAATGCTCTATTGTCTCTACACTGGAAGCTTCACTTTCTTTACCACATTGTCCTGGCTCACTTCCTAATCTCCTCAGTATCACCAGAATCCCCTCAGTAGCCTCTACTGGGGCTCTTCTCTAAAACTGCCACACACTTTGGAGGATCTCATGCTGTTCCCTCAGTTAGACATATTCTTTCTGCTTTTGCAGAAATTTCCATCCTTCAACCAGCCAGTTCAGATAGCACCACCTATCTGCAAAATTCCCCAATCCCAAGACTCGGCTTTAAATACTCTTTCATCTGTGCTCTAATGGCTCTTTGGGGGCTTTTCTAGTTTGTTTTTTAATGTTATTTTTAATTGACAAATAACAATTATATATGTTTATGGGACCCAATATGATGTTCTGATATATGCTTAGTGTGAGATGATTAAATTAGGTGAATTCACAAACACATCACCTCACATCCTATTTTTTTGTGGTGAAAACATTTAAAATCTACTCTTAGTAATTTTGAAATTTATAATGCATTATTGTAATGGTTCTTTGTTTATGCCTTTCTTCTGAAAGATTTTTCCATCTCTTATTATAGTGAGTTTAGTTGGAGGTTGATGTCTCCCTCAGCAGACTATATCCCTCAAGACTAGGACCAGATCTATTCTGTGTATTTGTACCCTTAGCATCTTGTGTAATTCTTGAACCTATTTAATGTTTAATACATGTTTCAGTGAGGAAGGAAGAAAAAGTAAGTTATTTTACCTTTCTCCCTAGTTTCTAATTTCCCTAAGGCTATATTTTATTCATGTTTGAAATTATACCTAATTCCCAACCTCACCAAAGTTAATGATGGCTTCACTAAACATGCTGGGTACACTCCTGCTGCAGGCATTTGCACAGGCGGTTCCCTCTACCTGGAAATCTTTCCCAGATTATTACATGGCTCTCTCCCTCACCTCCTCCAGCTGATGTGTCACCTTCCCAAGAAAGCCTCCCCTGACTTCTCTTTTAAAAAATACGATTCCCACACCAACACCCTCATCTATCTTCCTTTTTTATCTTTATGTATAGCACTTAACACCACCTAACATGCTTTCCTCATCTTACTCATCTGTTCTCCCCCAGTTAAAATGTAAGCTCCACAAGGGCAGAGATGTTTGTTGGATTTACTTATTGCTACGTTCCCAACACCTGGAACAGAGCTTGCAGATGTAATAGGGGCCCAGTATATATTTGTTAAATGAACCAAGCTCAGAAACAGACAGGAACCCGACACTTCTCAGTGGGATTGTCACCTGCCTTCGGAGTGCTGCTGCCACGCAATTCTCAGAGTTCTTCCCAGAGGGATTAAAACAGATGAATCAGCAAATCACCCTTAAACTGTTCCTAGGGAATGGTTGGCTGCAAGTCCCACAGGAAACTGATCCTTGCAAATAGGAGTCCCTACAGCTATGGGAATTTTTCTGCAGAAACTCTCAGAGACAGCCTTTGACTCCTGGAATGGTTCCTGTGCCAGCTTGAGGCACTGAGGAACATTCCATTTTCTCTCTTGTAGACCCTCCTTCCTCTGTTTTTGGGTACCTACTCCTGGATTCTGTTGAGACCAGCTTGGCTCTTGACCCTCCTCATTCCTGGGCTTGAAGCCACCTTAAGGCAAGAGAGTACACAACCAATAAACATGTTCGGAGTATCAACCAAGGCATTGTGCTGGGTTCTAGAGACCTCAAAATGAACCAGTCATGAAGCCTGCCATCCAGAACTCTCTGGCTCTACGGGGGTGATGAAGTGAATGTACACAGAAAGGAAAACAGGGAAGCAGGACCTGATTTAATGCTGAATGAATGACACACCATTGGAGTTCAGAGGTGGGGGTGAGGGATTTCTTGAACACAGATGCTCAGAGAAAGGTTGAGGAAGAAGGCAGGGTGTGAACTGGCCCAGAAGGACTGAGAGGAGATAGACAGGCCAACTTAAGAAACTGTTTTCTGGAAACATCCAAACCATGGATGCATACTTCAGTGCCCAAATTCAAGGGGAAAAAATCTGAAGTTTCCTCCAAATTCCAGGCTGGAGGTGTCTGCCTTTTTTCTGGGTGGACTGTAAGGGTCAGAGAAGCTCCACCAAATAGTGGCTTTCAATCCTACCTCCTTTACCCTTTGTTCTGGGACAATGGAGGTATTCTAGTTTACAGACCCAAAAAGAAGTAATCTCCATTCCTAAGCTCTGGACTCTGGAGCATTCAGATGATACAGAGCTGAGTTTGTCACCTTTACTTCTCTGCCCAGGTCTGTTCCTTAGTTACAGCAAATCAGTTTTCCTCATAATCAGCTTTGCTTGCTTTTTCATTTCTGAAATGCGTTCTGAAGATAAAGGCTGTCTGCATGTCCACATGCACATTAATCATCCTTGTTCAGAAAGTCAGGCGGGCTCCTCCCCACGCATACCGCACCTTCCATAGCACCTCCCCGGAGACTTTCCCGTGGTATTTACACTGGCAGTGTGTCTCTTCATGTGACACGATTGGAACCAATCATTCCTATCTGAAGAACAGTTGAGGCAAGTCATAAAAATAGGGAAGCACACCAAGAATGAATCAGCTTTTCTCAGCACTTTCCACAAGTTTAGCTTGTTCTTATAGAATCTTTACTGGGCCTTTCTTTTTGTAATGAACTTGAAAAGCTATTTTCCCAGATGGGCGTGGCTTAGGTTTTCTTAGCCATTGCTTTCATATCACACCTGCAGGTATTAACCTCCTGCATGGGACCTCTTCCCAATTCACAATAGGCATTTTCTTCCTTAGATGAGGAAAAGGGGTTGGGGGAGGAAGTGGTGGGATCCATGGAAGTGACTACAGAGCTGGTTAAGCATTGCCAAATCAGGCCTTCACCTCACACACAATACAGTCCACCAGCCTGGATTTTTTTCAGTGTCGCCTCCTCAAGGAGATACTTATCTCCTTGTCACAAGTGGCAGTGGACAACCATTGGTCTGTTTTCTTCCTAACCTGGCATTCTTCCCCAGTTTTCCATGAGCAGCATCCTGGTCTTCCCCAAGAGCTCCCTAGCTCTCAGTTCACATGGCTCAGGATGGGCTCATCCCTCCTCTAACTCACAAATGGGCATGTGACCTACTCAAGCCAACCTGCTCTTCTTTCCCTCCAGCTGAAATCATTGGTCAGGAAGGGGTACATGATCCAATGTAGCCAGTAAGAGTTACTTTTGAGAATTTTATTCAGATGAGAAGAGAATGCCTCCTGGGCATTTCCATGTCTTTGAAGCCAAACAGAAACCAAGAGCTGAGAAATGGAGTGATATCAAGTCCTAATGCCCATGAGCCAGCTGCCCTTAAAATCAGATCCATCCTTAGAATTTTCAGTTAATGGCTCAGTTAACTTGACTTATTTTGTTTAAGTAAATTGCTTCATTCTGCAAACCAATAGTTTTTCTTTTAATGTTTTTACTATTTGACACAAAACAAAAGTGCCACTCCTAAACGAGAAAAGCATGTCCCTCCTTCTATCTACCTGTATCCTCGATCACATCTCCTTGAATCCTTGTTCTATTGTTACCTTCTCTCAACTTTAGTGCCTTCGGTCTTCCTCTTCAATACTCCTTTCACTAGAACAAAAATAATCCCAAGTTTCTTGCATTCTTAAAACACAGCTAAACAACCCTCCCTCGGTTGTAACTTCAGCCTTTCCATAAGCTCTTGGCTACGCCCAGATTTTCCCTTTTCTTTCCAGCCAAGCTCATTGAAAGCCATCTGATCTCAGGAGCTTACCTCTTCTTTACTCTTCTTTACCTGTGTTAGTCCTCAAACAACAACTGTCTATCTTCTTTCCCCTGCACTTCATTAGAATTGTGCTCTTTAAATCCACAGCAACCTCCCAATAGCTTTTTCCTGTGGTTGACTTTTGGTCCTTGTTTTCTTTCATTCCACTATGTGTTATAGTGTTGGTCTTGCCCTCATTTTTCATTCTTTTTCTGGATTATCCTCTTCAGTCTTTGAACTTTGCTTTATAGTCTTTGCTGACCTTGTATCTTCTGTCTGTCTCCTAAACGCTGGGCCCCATGGTTCATCCTCAGCTCCTCCCCCTCCTCTCACCACTCTTTCCTCTTGGGCATGACTTCTTCATCTACTCCAGTGCCTGCCACTGTTGCTCACACACTGCCTCTCTCTTGCTCCTGAATTCCATCTGGGAATTTCAAACTTCCTGTGAGTACCCTGTGGACCAGGTTATGGGGATCTGAAGCTTGCATAGAGCCCCACGCATAGTAGATGTTCAATTAAGAACTGTTAAAAATGTAAATGAAAGACTGGGCATGGTGGTTCACGCCTATTATCCTGGCACTTTGGGAGGCCAAGGTGGGTGGATCACTTGAGGTTAGGAGTTCAAGAGTGGCCAACAAGGCAAAACCCCATCTCTACTAAAAATACAAAAATTAGCCTGGTATGTTGGCATGAGCCTATAAATCCCAGCTACTTGGGAGGCTGAAGTAGGAGAATCGCTTAAACCCTAGAGGGGAAAGTTGCAATGAGCTGAGACCATGCCATAGCACTCCAGCCTGGGTGGCAGAGACTCCATCTCAGAAAAAAAAAAAAAATAAATGAAAGAATCTTCAATATATGTAGAACACTAAACTCCAGGCATACAGACTTTCCTACCATACTGGCAAACTTATGTTGTGCCTCTGTTCTTTTGCACGTGGTTTTTCCACTGCCTAATTTTCTTCAGGTGTCTACTTTGCTGCCAACTTTTCTTCCTAACATAAATTCAAGTATTACTTCCTTAGAGAGGCTTCCCTGGACAACACACACATGCACATGTGCCTCCATACAGACACAATTATTTTCTTTTGCCTCTGGGACAAAACACATCTTATAATTCAGTTTTAAAGGATTATAAAATGTATTAACATTGTTTTGATTTGCTTACTTATATTTCTGTCTGTGTCACTAGAAAATGAGCAGGTTCTGGTCTCTGCCCCTCCCCAGCCGTGTGACATCAGGAAAGTCATTAAACTTCTTGGAGCATCAATTTCCTCAGCTACCAAATGGAGGTAATAACACCAGCCCAACTTCCATCACAAAAGTGGCTGGCAGTGAGGAGCTGCATAGAGACGAGCTTTGTAAACTCTGCAAAGAAGTCCTGTGGCCTTCTGCAAGGATCAGAGGATGAAGAAAACTGCATTCTACTTCCTGCTCTGTCACTCACCAGCTCTATTATCTAGGGTTGATTTTCTTGTTTGAAGAAATTTGGACAATTGAATATGGGAGATAATGCATGTGAAATTGTTTTATAAATTATAAGAGTCTAATGCAAGGCATTGTTATTTTATCATCATTTACCTTAACTGACCTACTCTGAACATAAAACCAAATCAAACACTATCAGTGCAGTGGTCCATAAAGGAAGAAGTGAGGGAGACTTACATATTGACATAGTCCTTATATATTTATATCAAAGAATGATGTTGGCTTAACATTTTAAATTTCTTTGTGTTTTCTATAATAAGAACTCACTTCTATTGATCATTTATACTCAGAACATCATACTAGGCACTAAATCTGTATTTTTTAAATTATATTTAAAGTTCTGGGATGCATGTGCAGAATGTGCCATGGTGGTTTGCTGCATCCATCACCCCATCATCTGCATTAGGTATTTCTCCTAATGCTATCCCTCCCCTAGCCCTGACAGGCCCCTATGTGTGATGTTCCCCTCCCTGTGTCCATGTGTTCTCATTGTTCAACTCCCATTTATGAGTAAGAACATACGGTGTTTGGTTTTCTGTTCTTGTGTTAGATATTAAAGTAGGTATTGTTCATACCTACTTTCCTAAGTCCCACTTCATACAGAAGGAAAGTGAGGCTTAGGAAAGCTGAGTAACTAAGGCCAAACAGCTAAAAGTGGCAGAGCTGGGCATGGGACCACATCTGCCTCAATGAGACTGGTGTCTGGGCCATTCACCTCTGCATTCTACCACCTCTCACTAGTGGGAAGGGCAAAGGTGAAGCTTCTACCCATGCAACCACCAAGACTTCTATTTCTGCTGCAATTTCCATAAGCCAATTTCTATAAGGTTTTGGACTGGAATTATCTATTGCTAGGAATTAAATCTCAATATTGGTGTACCTTTAAAAAAATAATGTTGGACAAATAAACACTTTGTATGTGCAAACTATCATGAATAAATCAAGCTTCCCAAGCAAATAAAGTGAACTACCTATTGCTAGGAATTAAACTTCAATATCAGTGTACCTTCTTAAAAATAATGTTTGACAAATAAACACTTTGTTGTGCAAACTATCATGAATACATCAAGCTTCCCAAGCAAATAAAGTGTTCTAGGGTATGGCTCAAACACTGAAGTCTCTCAGGAATTCATGACCAAAATCAGTGAGGAGAAGGCACAAAAGTTAGTCTTTCGCTCCTCTCCATTCCTTTATTTCTCACAACAGACACTCAGGACAGAGTCACAGGATCAAAGAGTTAAGAACAGGAAAGTTCTCAGAAGTAAATTCATCCTATTCTCTCATTTTCTTAGAAAACTGAGACCCAGCAAGGTTAAGTGAGTTTCCTGAGGCCACCCAGCTGGCAGGTGCCTGGCGCCTGGTCATTGCCTATGGAGTGGGGGACATGTAAAACCTAACCCGTTTAATATTCACAATAACTCTATAAGTAGGTGCTGTTATCACCCTCACCTTACAGATGAAGAAACTGAGATATAGAGAGATTGAATGACTTATCCAGTGCAGATAGAGCCAAGAATCTAACCCTGGCCATTTGGCTCCTCTTACCTGCTTCCTTTCAGATCTTTCATGAGCCACCTCATTTCACACAGGACAGACAGAGTCAGGGAGTGAGTCCCTTGCCTAGCCTGTATGGATCAGACCATTATGACCCCCCATTCCGACCAATACCTGAGATAGGCTCAATTATTTTGTTTCTGCTTGGTAGGGCCTACCACAGTGCAGGCCAGAAAGGGCCTTTGGTGCAAAGTAGATGGCCACAGAGGGTCTTACATTTAGCCCTTTTGTATTCTTACATTGGCCATGCACAGTCTCAGAGAGATACAGAAAAAGTGGAAATAAATTTTGCCATATAGAACAAAAACATAGCTTATCTTACAAACCAGGGTTTTTTTTTTTAAATAAAAATTATTTTGTCATGCTGTGGTTGGCAACTATTTTACATTTTCAGTTAAAAGGGTATTTACAAGATAATAAATATTTAAAATGCATTTCAGCTTTTGTAGCTTCATTTCACATTTCTTCCTTTTTTAAAAATGGTGAGGTCTCTCTTGAAACCTGAGAGGCCTTGACTCTTCACTTCCATGAAGTCTCTTCAAATTACCCTTTATGGAAAATGAAAATGAGATTAAGCTCTCCATTTAAGGACTGGCTGCAATAAGAGTGATTAAGTCTGTCTAGATTTCATATATCCTGGCTCTCAGGAAATTTCCAAGGCTTTTGTGGTGTTTTTCCCTGGCCCAGCTGTAATTGTTTTTCAGCAGATGAGATTGCTTTGTGGATTTGCCCTGTTGTGTTGGGATGAAATAATGAAAGAAGACAGTTTCAGCTGCTTAGCCGCCTTGAAATTGTGTGTTTGACCTAAGAAGCTCAGAGCTGCCTATGTTTTCCAACTTAGAAAGTGCTAACTGGTCATCTGCTGCCCTTTATAATTTACACACATTTTACCTTTTCTGCTTACATGCATTTAGCCCAGAAGCATTTACTAAATGCTTACTATATTCCTGGCATATGCTGATGCCTTTTCCAGTCCTCCAAAACCCAAAGTCTCATAATAGAGAGGACCTGAGAGAGAACTGTAACCCTAAGTGTTCAGCATCATTTAAAGTTTCTAGTGCACTCCCAAGCATTCACAAACTACCTTGTAATATTCTTTCACAGCCTTACCTTGGCATTCTCTAACCCCCAAGCATTCTATATTCTGGCTATACCAAATCTCCAATTTATCTCTGAAACATTATGCTGTTTGTCAGTGTCCTCTTCTTGAAGTGTCTTCCTCTACCTGGCAAACCCACCTCCAAAGCTTATAAATGATAGCTTACACCCTGAGTGTTTGCCATGTGCAAGAGCTGCTCAAACTCCACAGTTGTATTAATTCAGTGGTTCTCAAAGTGTAGCACCCTGTCCACCAGCATCAGTATTACCCGGGAACTTGCTAGAAAAGCAAATTCTAGAATCCACCCTAGAGCTACTGAATCAGAATCTCCAGGGTGGTGCCCAGCAGTCTGTCTTAACAAGGCTTCCAGGTGATTCTGATGCTAGCTCAAATTTGAGAACCACTGTTTTAAACTTAATCCTTAAAACAACCCTATGTGGTAGATATTATTATCTTCATTTTACAACTGAGTTCACTGAGGCATAGAGGTTAAGAAACTTATCCAAGCCCACAGTGCAATGGCCAAAGCCACACTCTTAACCATGCCATATCCTAGCACTCAATGTGTTACTCTCTTAGAGACTTGTATTTACTCCATGAGGAAATTCCTTTCTGCTCTAAATTGCTTCTGTATTGCCCAGTATGTTGTATCCAATCTCCATTTTCACATTGTTTTATAACACATAATGTTAAGTCTCTGGTTTGCCTGAGAATAGTGAGGTCCTCCAAGTCAGGGACACTGCAAGTAATTCATCTTTAACTGCACGTGTGGTCCAGGCTAGATGGCTGTTGACTTTTTTCTTATAATGAACAACAAAAAAAAGTAAACCAGTCACAAGGTTTTATCAACAGTGTGCTAAAATAAAATTAGTTTGAAACCATTTTAAGTATTCTGTAAGGAGCAAAGATTTATGGATTCACAATCCTCCTTATATCACCTTCTGGTTGTTAAAGTCGTTTTTGTGAGGAAAATTAGCTTGGGCCCTGGTTATACTACATGCAGAGTTAGACTAACCATTGTAATTTATTACAGCACCTACTGGCTATACCAACTATTTTTTATATGCAAAATACTGAGAAAACCTAGGGGCAGATTTAATTCATTTTTACTAAAATTGATTAACACTGCAGTACATTTAAGCCTCAATTCCTCTGGGGTTTTTTTTCACATGAAAAAAATGTACCCTGACCCCCCTCCTTCAAGATTGTATTTCTGTAATTTTCAAAACCTGTTTTAGATTCTAGTCTACAGTATCCTATTTTTTCTCTAAATTGAATCATGTCTCAGGAAGTGAAAAAACGATATCAGCAGTCAAGACAATTTCCAGAGGAAGAAATGATGCACTGACCTGCTAGGGTATTTCAGCAGAAAAAAATAGAATGGGGAAGGTTGGGGATGTTAGAAGTAAACGTTTGTTAAACTTTCACTATTTGACTTTACCCTCACAATAACCCTGTAGTCGCTTCTTTTTCAGATAAGAAAACTGAAGTTCAAGAGGTTAACATTCACAAGGTCACAGAATGGGAAAGTAACAAGTTTAAGATCTGAACCTAGACCCACTGCCTCCTAGGCCCACACTATTCTCTAAGCAATTTCCTTGACCCCTTGTGGGCGGATGGTGGGTGTAGGGGAAATGAACCTAAAAACAATAACCTAAGCATATCCTTAAAAAGACCCCATATGGCAGATACAGCTCAATGTGTGTTCGAAGCTGGAAAATCTGGAAGTGGCCAATGCTAAGATTCATTCCTTATCTATGATAAACATCTGAGTCCCCGGCTGGTACCATGGAACACAGGGCCATCCAGGGAGTTGAGGCCCTGAGTTTGGGTTAAATGGAAGGATTCCAGGTAGGGGTTGTTGAGTAAAAGGCTATATAAACTCCATGATGTTCTCAAACCTGTTGCAGTTTTCCTGTGCAGGGCTGCCACTGGATCATTTCTGTGTGTGAGGCGGTTCTCCTGTCCAGCCTGTAACCACGGAATCTCTTCCCTGTATGTGAGCCTCTAATAATATCCCATGTCTCCTCTGCTGGTTCTGGGTCTCTTTGGCCAGTTTAACATATGCCTTCTCTAATGAGTTTAATAGGGGTTCGGCACAGCAGTAGGAGAGATAAAATTCAGAGAGGGCTTTAATTCCTCAGTTCTGGAGCTTAGGAACCAGCCCTTTGACTTCTTTTGTATCATATCCCCTTCGCTTTCCAGTGACCTGATTCAGTCCCATACTTCAGTCTGTATTAAGATGTGTTTTTCAATGAACAAACACATCAGAACCCTCATCCCTCTTAGTGTCGTGGGGCATTATAAGAATGTTCTCTGAAGGCTTAATTTTATAATCCTGGCACTGGACTTTTGGTCTTATGAATTATTTCACTGCTAAAAAAATATTTCAGGCAGGATAATACACTCCACATTATTTTATAAGTGATTGTACTTTACAACCACATTTTTAACTTCTTAGCACTTTATCTGAAAGAGTTCTTGCTTTGGTGGGCTCTGCTGCTTCTCCCTCACTTTGTCCCATAAACCTCCTTCCCGGAGTAGCTTCAGCAATAGAATGCCCAGAACTGTGTGGTTTAGTGACATCAGAGGAGAGTGTTTTTTGCATGCAGTGATCCAGTTGAATCTCAGCTCCTCTGTTATCCTAGTGTCAAAATGTAGCTGTATTCACTGTCAGAACACAAGAGGGAGAATTTTAGACCTACACTGGGAAATTGCAGCAAAAGGCACAAACTGTCCAGAGAGTGGAAAGTGAAAGCATTATATTGTCCTTGTTTATGAAAATTTTATTGTGCATGAAATTAAATCCTTTATTCTTGCCAAAATGGAAACACCTTTAATGACATTTAGTGTATCTTTCGTTTTTAAAAACTGACTTGTTTGGGAAGTATTTTTTATGTCTAAGAGGCAATCTCCTATGATGTGACAGTCAACAACAAATTAAGAATTCACAAAAATATCATTAAGATTGGTGTAAAATAAATGACAAGATTTGAACATAAATTTCGTGTAAGAAGAAACTGCAGTTTTTCTTCTTAAATTACATTTGTTTAAGCTTAAGTATATCACTCATATGTGGCTAAGTATAAAAGGCCCAAGATTCTCTGTGGATTCTATTTTCTGAACTGTGTCAAAGAATCTCTTCCCCTAAATTCAGGAGACTTCCCTACAGTGGAATATGAGGTTTGGTGAAGGAGGTAGGCTAGCAGTTCATTCCTTTTTTCCTTTCTTACTTGCTGCTTCTCTCTCCTTTAAAAAACATATTTGCAATTTTACCATGCAAGCTATATGCTTTTGATCCACCTGGGGTTGGAGAGAATGAGAACTCCGTGACCCAGTCAAGCTACTTCTATACATCTAAGACAAATGCATAAATATGCTCACAGAAAGATATATACAAGAATGTTCATGATGGCTTTATTTATAATAATCCCAAACTGGAAACATCTCTAATGTTCATCAGCGATAAAATGGATAAACTGTGGTATATTCATACAATAGAATCTCATACTGGAATGAAAAAGATCATACGACTAATATACATGACAACTTGGATGAATTTCAAATATATAAGAGAAGCCAGACCCAAAAGGATACATTCTGAAAAATTCCATGTCTGTGAATTTTAAGCACAGGGAAAATTAATCTATGGTTAAATAAATCAGAATAGTGGTTACCTCTGGAGACGCGATATTGACTGGGAATATATGTGAGAAAACCTTCTGGGGAGGAAGGGGTTGGAGTGGAAATTTTCTAGATCTTGACCCACTTGTGGTTACATGAGTATATGAAAAATCTATCAAGTTGTACATTGAAGATTTCTGCATTTTACCACATATAAATTATATATCAATGAAAGTATTAAAGAAAAAAACAGAGAAAGAGCTACAGCCAAAACCTGTGCATCGATGCTTTACCAAGAATCTTGGGGCTACAATTATTTCAGCATTTCCTTTACTAAGGGACAAATTGTTTTAGGAAATGGGATGACATTGGGTACTCATCTTGTACATGGGGCATTGTGTTAGTAACTTTATTTTACCTTTTAATTCTTACTTTAACTTGGGAAGTATTCAGAACAGGTATTTATCATCCCTGGTACTAAATGTGAATGAGTCTGAGGCCACACTTATTAATAAATGTCAGAGTTGGAGTTATATCCCAGCACATTGATGCCATTCTACCATGCTGCTATTCCAAGGCAAGCTTTATTTGCAAATAACTGTTAAAAACAACAACTAAGAGTGATGCTTTGGGAGGCCAAGGTGAGAGGATTGCATAAGCCCAAGTGTTCGAGGCTTCAGTGAGCTATGATTGTACCACTACACTACAGCCTGAGCAACAGAGAGAGACTGTCTTTAAAAAACATTAAAAAAAAAAAAAAAGAGTGACTCTTCCTCTAAACAGCAATAATGACAAAGGGTAAAACTGTTGCTCATCATCCCTCTTGAATGGATCACCAGGTGAGCTTTATGCACAGATGCGCTCATTGAGATTTTAGAGGCACAGAGAACTGCTCCCTACTCAGAATACCACCTCCCAGACCTCCCAGATTTGCCAGATAAAATACAGAATTCCCAGTTAAATTTGAATTTCAGATCAACCATGGATGCATTTTTTAATATAAATATGCCCAATGTATTGCACGGAAGACACTTATACTGAAAATTATTCACAGTTTATCTGAAATCCAAATTTAACTGGGCATTCTGTATTTTTATTTGCCAAATTTGGCAACCTTATCCATTCCCATTCCATCTTTTCGGTGATAACTGCACATCCTAGAGCCTTTCATTACAATCAGGATTTAGGTTTAATTACATAATACCAAACATATGTACAAACAAAACCTTGAAAGCAGCTTTGAGGAAGAAAGAGGACATTGTTTGGAGTTTGGGATAGGAAAGGAGATCCTGTAGGGAAATGCTGCCACCTCAAATTTTTGTCTTGTTTATTTTTTGTTAAAGTATCTTCCGATTTCAGAAATAGGAAAAAAAATCTCTTTGCTTTGCAAATGAATTTGTGACAGAGTTCCTTTGCATTTCTGGCTTATTTGTCTGCAGCATGCAAGACAGGGAGAAGGGGAAAGAAGAGGGGTTAAATACTGTGCCCCTCTCAGGCTTGCACAATGTTGCTGCTGCAGCCATTTCCATTTGGCAATCTGTTGAGAAAAATGAAAAGTTTCCTCAAAATTGCCAGCTACTAAAACAGTACCAGCTATAATTTTTGAATTATCGATTTTTGGTTGGAAGGATAGAGAGAGATTGCATCATATTCTCCAAACAGCTTTTTCTGCGAATAAAGGATTTGTATTAAGATAGTCAGATTACTTTGAGATGCCACTTGCAAGGAGGGGAATTGTTAGAGGCACTAATAATTCATGCAAAGGACTTTTATGAACTACAAAACTCTCTGATATTTTCTATTCAAATTCAAGGATCTAATCAACCTGCCCAGGTACTACGTTAGCCACTTTGACAATATTATGACTTTCTGCTTCTAGTGCAGGTATTTTGCAATACTCCCAGGACCAGGTCTTTTCCTTCTGTTAACGTTATGCTTATTCTCAGTAGCTAATATTATTTTTAGGAGCTATGCGGTTCAAATTTAAATGCAATAGCACTTTAAAATACGTATCCTATAACTGCATGAGGGGTCACTGTAAGCAAAGTGGTTTCCCTGTTTGAATGTTGTTAAGACAAAATGAAAATGCGGCGATGCTGAATTCCCCTATGAACTCAACAATGATTCCAAATTATTGCTCGAAACATGGCTTAGGTGGTGCTGCATCAGTCTTTGCTGTAGGCTGGAGAATTATCCTTGTCTTAAAGGAATGGGATGCAAGGAATTCTCAATTCCTGATTTGGTTATCCCTCAAATGACCTTAAAGGGTATCATGGTGGCTGGGAGCTGGGAGCTCCACAGTATGGTTGCCTGTTCAGTGGGAGACATCAGACCTGACCTTATCAAGCCCCACAAGCTTAGGAGATCTTGTATTCTGTCCTCTATTTTCTTATTCTTTAACAAACGATTATTGAGCAACTAGTATGGCCAAGCCCCCTTCTAGGAATCAGGGCCAAAGTCATAAGCAAAGCAGTCAATATCCTTAGCAGTTCCAGTGGAGGAGACAAATGGCCATAAAATGCACGATTCCAGATTTTCTTGCTTCACCATTTTCTAGCACCAGCCTTCCATACGTTCAGTTTCTGCTCAGTTATTCAAAGTTCACTCTTTTTTCATCCTGTCACTTGTTTTAAACACTATAGGAGAGAAGGAGTGAACATATAGTTTCCAAAAAGAAACTGCAAACCATCAGTTTGCCATTTCCCATTTTCAGTAGTCATGAAAATGCCAGATTGCATTCATATTGCACATATTGTGATATTCGTGCATCAGTTAAAATAATTTTTATCCACTTTTTGAGGGCCAAAACTTCCACTTTCTTTCATTAATTTTTATGTGTAAGGGCCAAGAGCAGGAGAAAAGAAAAAGGCTGAGGAGAAGAACATTTTCCTTCAGGTTCCAGCCTTCCTGAACAGTGAGTGCACCCCTCCAAGCCACAGTCTTCACTTCTTCGACTTCTCCAGTCTGCACAATTTCATTTTTGCAATTTTTCAAAACCTGTTTGCCTTAATTATGTCTGATCAGCATCCATTTGGATTGTATGAGGATGTAAACTCCTGGAGATTAGAATCTTGTTTATTTGAATTCATTTTGGAAAGGATGAAGCCAGAACCAAATGCTTTGCAAGATAATAAGCAATAGAGAGCAGAAATTCAAGATGAAGAGGCTCAGGTCTTCCTGAAAAAAGGGTTTGATTTGTCCTAGTTCAAGGCCCTCCCCAAATCACAACAGACAAAAGACCACATCACACAGTGCAGCAGGAGCCTAGACTCAAAGGTAAATGAAAAGAAAGTATTTGAATATGAAAGCATGCAATCACCATGATTACAGCTGTGAAAAATACTGGTGTATAAGAGCAGACATTGGAAAGAGGGTGCAATAAGCTAGGAGAATTTGGAGGCATTAAAATGCCTTATTAATGTTAACATTTTACGAGATGAAAGAGTAGTTCAGGGGCAATTAGCATTCTCCTTGATCAAGAGGAAGATGAGGCTTTTACACATCTATTTCATACAGAAAATAGAAACTAACACTATTGACAGTATCTATGTACCAGGCAAGTTACATACAGTCTATCATTAAATATCTCAACCACTTTATGAGGTAGGTACTATTACTACTAGCATCTCCATTTTACCCATTTTTAAAATGAGAAACCAAGAGGTTAGGCAAATTGACTGGGGTTACACAATGAGTCAGAGTTAGAACAAGGGTTCAAACCAGGCCAAGTTAGTCCAAAGCCCAGCTCTTAACTTTTTTACTGCACAGCCTAGCTTTGAACAAGTGTCCTGTCTCTGGCACACACACACACACAAAAACACTAAAAAACAAAACAAAACAAAACAAAACTGAATTTCCTCTTCCTTTTCCCAGCTCAGATCCGAGTCCCTCAGATACCTAGGCTATACTTCATTTCTGGAGATGACAATACACAACTTCACTAGTAATGGATTGTGTTTGATATTTAGCTTTGCTATTACCTTTTTCCTGAATGTCATCTCTCCTATGACCTTCCTTCTGCCGCCCTTTCCCTGAAAATAAGTGTACAGATCTTTTTAATGAGATTGATTTTTTAACATTGTCTCTTTTCCCATTCAAGTGTCTGTGCTTATTTGTGTTGCAGTTTTAAACCACACAGAGGCATCTCTGTTTCTGTATGAGGGATGACACCTCCTTCAGAGTAATTCCTAATATGTGTTGTTACGAGCTGATCACCACTTGCTATTCATCAAAGGACTTGGTTTCATGCTTAGCTGAGGTCCGAAGAGAGAATTTCTGACATGAAAAATGGACTGATCTTAACTAGAACTAATCATTTTACCCTGGTGTTCAAATACACCTCATTTATCATAGATATATCTCAATAGCTCTGAGAGGGTAAAGGACTATGCAACTCTGTACTCTTAGTTCTATAATTCAGTCTGAATCCAGAGGAATAGGACAGATTACCTCTGGAACTTCCTTCAGATTGATAATCCTGTGCCCTCCTTGGCATGTCACCCTATCCTGGCAGTCTCTCTTGATATGACAAGAACTGAGTAGGTAGTGACTGAAAGATTTTTGAGACAGTGCCGAGTATTGTGTGGAATAGAGAGGAAATAAGGGTTGTTCAACTATCAAGTACATAAGCACAATGCACCTTAATCGCTGCACTGAGCTTGTCACTAATGTTTAGTGACTAAAATGGAAATGGCATGATCTAGTATCATGGAGTCTTATCTTGGAGCTTTCTAGTCATTTGTTTGGGAGAAAATGGATTAATGCTGAGATTCTGCACCCCATTTTATGTAGTTGCTTGTAAAATCCCTAACCATAAAAATAAGATTACCAAAGTGCAGAGTTTGCAGATGCCTTAACACTTATTCCTGCATTAAGCAATATGCTTGATCAGATTTAATTGGATTATTTGTGAATGAGCATGATAAAATGCTCAATTAAAATATTTTCAATTAATAACATAATCCATTTTGGCTGGACATACAGTTAGAGTAGCAAAAACAAATGAACAAACAAATGACTAACCAAAATACGAAAACCTTCAAGGTTGAACGTAATAAGGCATAACCACTTGTCAAGCTATGGCATTTGAATATATTTTGCAAAGAATAATGTGTATTTACCTAATACACAATAATGTCATTAATTTCAAATGTGATCTGGGGTGAAATTAATTATTTTTCTGAGGCAATGTAATGGTTTCTCTGGCTTTGATATAATTAACTTCCCATTGGGCACCCAGGCATTCACACTGCAGTGCCAATCACACTAAGCCATTTCCACTGCTCTTTCTGTGGCAGCTCTGGAGGCAGCATCCTGACTCCCTTCTCACATGGCCAGAAAATCTGCTGCCACAGACAATGCCTGAGAAAGTTCTGAGAGCTGAGCAGGGCTCATCAGGGTTGACTGCTTCTATCATCAGAATTATTGTTTAATTCCTGATGAATTTACCAACAGAAGGCCATACTTTAGATAAATTTTTCAAATTTATATATAAGAATAAAATTATAAGCAGTATTTTTTTTCCAGGAGCCAGTGGATTCATAATTAAGTGTAATGGTCTAGAAAATACAACTTTCCCTTTTCCACACTCAATAATAATAAAGATAACTACAATAGCAACAAAAACAATAACAGTACTGATCACCGATTATCAACCCTGTGTCCCACACTGTTCAAGGACCTTACATGTATTGATTCAATTCATCCTCACATCAACCTATGAAATAATATTACTAATAACAATACTATTATTATTTCCAATTTTCAGATGAGGAAACTGAGCTAGAGAGCCTAAGACCATGTAACTATAAAGTATTTAAACCCAGGCAATTTGTCTGCAGCAATCCTGCTCTTCAATTCAATGCCACACTGCCTCAACAATAGCATTGATATAAAGTTGTGATACTTAATCAGATGTTGACCAAGTTCATATGAGCACAGTATAGACGTCAAAGTTTTCTCTTTCATTTAACTGAACCTTAACTCCTCTTTCCTATTTACACAAGTGTTTCTCATTACAATAATAATCACATCATTCCAGGAATTTTAAAAATTATGCTTCATTTAGAAAATTTAGAATGTATAGGAGAGCATCAATAATGAAAAATCGCCCATAATCCTTTCACTGTACATTTTTCAGTCTTAGATAGATATATGTAGATGTGTATACAGATGTTGCTACATAGATAGATATAGATTAATGTAGAGCTAGAGATACAGATACAAGCTCTATGAGAACAGAATCTTTGTCTATCATTTTTTTACTGTTGTATTTTAAGTTGCTAGAACAATGTTTGGCACAGGGTGAGGTGTTAATATTTATCGGATAAATATAGACAAATAATTCACTAATTGCAGTGGTTCACACCTGTAATCCCAACACTTTGGGAGGTTGAGGTGTGAGGATTACTTGAGCCCAGGAGTTAGAGACTAGCCTGGGCAACATAGTGAGACCCTGTCTCTACAGAAAATTTTAAAAATTGGTTGGATGTGGTGGCGTGAACCTGTACTCCCAGCTACTTGGGAGGCTGAGATGGGAGGATTCCTTGAACCCAGGTCAAGGCTGCAATGAGCCATAATCGTGCACTGTCTCTGTTGCTTAGGCTGCACTTCAGCTTAGGTAACCAGGAGAAACCCTGTCTCAAATAAAATAAATAAAATAAAATAAAAACATTATATATGTGTGTGTGTGTGTGTGTGTGTGTGTATATAAAACATATATATGTATATTATTTATTTATTTATTTGAGACAGGGAGTCTTGCACTGTCACCCTGGCTGGAATGCAATAGCGTGATTGATCTTGGCTCACTGCAACTTCCACCTCCTGAGTTCAAGTGATTCTCCTGCCTCAGCCTCCTGAGTAGCTGGGATTACAGGTGCGGCCACCATGCCAGGCTAATTTTTTTGTATTTTCAGTAGAGAAAGAGTTTCACCATGTTGGTCAGGCTTGTCTCAATCTCCTGACCTTGTGATCCACCTGCCTCAGCCTCCCAAAGTGCTAGGATTGCAGGTGTAAGCCACTCTCCCCAGCCCTAAATATATTTACTGAAAGTCTTTTCTGTGCCAGGCACTGCTCTGGGCAGTAGGACTATAGCAATGAAAAACAGTGATCCCTGCTCTCATGGAGCATCCATGATAGTGGAGAGTAGCTGACAATAAATAAATTGATGCGTGTGTATCTATTATTCACACACATACATATCAAGGGGTGATAAAGTCAGGTGGTGACAAATTTCTTTAGAAAAAAAATGAAGCAGGGAAGGGGGATGTAAGGATTGTGTGGCTCTGTGGAATAGGGAGCCAGCCCTGATGAACTCACTGAAAACCTGCCCTGTGAGATGAGACCTGAAACTGGGGAACAGGCAGCCATGTGGATGGCTGGGGAAGAGCAGGAAGAGAGAAGCAAGTGCAAAGGTGCTGGAGTAGGAAGGGCTTGCTCTGTTTGAGGAACATCTGGGGGATGGTGTGGCAGGAGCAGAGTAAGCAGAGATGGGAAGAATAATGAGGGCAGCAGAGTTCTGGGGAATTGGGGTATCTGAGCATGTAGGCTAGGTTAGGCCATTGTTAAGGCTTTAGCTTTGATTCTGAGTGTATTGGGTAGTCATTAGAGGGTTTTACACAGAACAGTGATGTGAAATGACTTCAGGTTTAAAAGTATCACTGGCTGGTAGGTTGCAAGTGGGTTAAGGGGGACAAGGGTGACAGCAGCGAGATCGGTTAGGAGGCTGTAGCAGTAACTTAGGTAAGAGACGGCAGCTTGGGCTGGATGGTGGCAGAGGAGGAGGTGAGGAGCAGCTGGAATTCAGATACATTTTGAAGGGAGAGCCAACAGGATTTGCTGACAGATTAGATGTGAGAGAGGAGATAAAATAAAGAATTAGAAAGGATTCCAACATTTTGTTTTTTCTTTTCTTTTTTTGTAAACAGAGACGGGGAGAGAGACAGAGTCTTGCTCTGTCACCCAGGCTGGAGAGCAATGGCACAATTGTGGCTTACTACAGCCTTGACCTCTTGGGCTCAAGCAGTGTTCCCTCCTCAAGCCTTCTGAGTAGCTAGAAGTACAGGCAAGTGTCACCATGCCCAGCTAATTTTTTATTTTTATTTGTAGAGACAGGTGTCTTGCCATGTTGCCCAGGCTGGTCTCGAACTTCTGGCCTCAAGCAATCCTCTCACCTCAGCCTTCCAAAGCACTGGGATTATAGGCATGAGCCAGTGTAGCCAGCTAAGTGTAGACTTTCTTGACTGGAAGCATGAGGAAGAATTTGCTGTCATTAATTGAGGTGGGGAAGGCTAGAGAAAGGCAGGCTAGGTTAGGATGGTGAATCAGGAGTAAGGAGTTTGGTTGTGGATATGTGAAGTCTGAGATCCAAGTAGAGATGACAAACGGGCAGCTGGATAGACATATCTAGAGCCCTAGAGCCTGGAGAAACACAGGTTTGATGTAATGGCCTAAATAGTTGATTACAAAATTTAGATAATTTTTGAATATGGTAATATACTGTTTTTATTTAACAATCTATTCTGAACATTTTCTCACCTGGTTAAATAAAATTACATAAATTAGAAATGAATAGTAACCAAACACCGAAGGTTAAGAATAGTTCTAGAAAACCACATTTATTATCTTGTTTAATCCTCACACAAACACCATGGTGTAGCTATTCTGTTGCTAATTCATGTGAAGAAATGGAGGCTCCAATGGAGTAAAACGACTTGCTCAAGGTCTACCAGTACATGAGAGGATGGACACAAACTTGGATTTTCTACGATTTTTTTCTACTATACCACCATTGCCTTTAATATTACATTTCCAGTTCTACTTTTCTGGAACTCTGAAAAGTCACTGCAATCTACAGAAAGCTCATTGCAACTAAATATCCATTAAGTATCTCAGGATCTTGCCCCAAAGTAGAATCTATAATGGCACTCTGTACATATCACATAACATGGTGATGTCCAGCTTCTAGCTAACCTGATCACTTACAGATGACATAGTTCACATAATGATGCACACCCACCACAGCGATGATTTCATCAGCATTACGTAAGCAAATCATTCACTGTTCTCTTGGTGTCCTTGCTCAGTTTTGATCTCCTGGATCCTGGTTTAAGGTCACTGATCTTGCTAATCCTAAAGTAACAACAGTCAATTGATCTGAGATGATAAACTGGGAGGAAATCATTGCTTAGTCATAGGGCTTCACCTTTTGAAATTCTGTTAAAAACCAGTGGCAGTAGGTTACAGGAGAGGATGGACAAGGTGTAAGATTGCTGCACATTTTCTTAAAGTCATGGACACTTGGCCTCTGATGTCCCCTCTGAGCCACAGACTGAGGACTATCATATCTTAAGGTGCTGTTGAGCTGAGGAGAGGAGAAACAGGCTAAAAATAAGGAAAAAAGCATAAGCTCATGCAGAAAAGCAGATGAGTGACCACTAAAAAAAACAGTTTTTTCTTCTGCAATGCAGGGGGCCAGATTCATTTTTAATGAGTCCAACAGAATGACTCAAACAGTATGATTTTGAAAGAAGTTCTGCAACTAATATATACTCCTCTTCAGGGTAAAACTAGAATGGTGCTGTGAGGCACATTCATCTAAAATAAGCCCAATATTTATTTGTTTAAATGTAAACGCTTTTTTGCCAAATTATAAAAGAAATTCACTCCCTTGTGCACTGTGGGATATGCTGTGCTTAAAATATTCATATTTTATACATGGCGATTATACAATTCTTTGTCGATAAACTTTATAGGAATCCATAGTGTAAAACAATAATAATAAACTCACTGTTTCTTGAGGGCTTTTCATCCATCAGACATGTTTCTAGATGTTTTAAATACCAGCTTATTTAATCTTCATCGAAACCATGTTTCAGTGATAGGGAAAGTGAGCTGTGGTTTCTGGCATAGGGCAATGCAGGTGGGAAGAAAGGGAGCTGGAACTCTGGCTCAGAGCCAGTTCAGGCTCTCCCTTCCAAAAAAAAAAGGAAAGAGAAAAACCCTACCAGGGATAACCACTAATACAATGCAAATGCAGGCGCTTTCTAATTTCACTTAGACTTAAATATGCGGTTTTCTAATTTTCTTGAAAACCTCTACCTTTTCAAAAGACTCCCAAGGAAATTACAGAGATGTAAATTGCTGCAAGGCTGTTTGCCGTGACTGGGAGGCCAGTTGAGGGAGGACGCCAGAAGACCATGGCCAGAGAGGAGACCCAGGGAGAGAGCAGGTTTCCTCTGGACTCCTGTTCTGGCTTCCCTACTGTCCTCCCAGCAGGACTCAGAGCACAAAGCCTCCCTTCCCCTTCCCCTTTTGTCCTTGCTGTTAGCTGATGGAAGGACAGAAACGACCAACCCAAATTATGTCATAACTCTAGCTTTGTTGTTGGTGATGGTGGTTCATTTCAAGTGGAGGGATGATACAAAGTAATCAAAAAAATTCTCAGTTCTGCCAAAAGTTTTAATCTTTTAAAATAAATCCACCTGCAGTGAGATCTATGGTGGTTCAAAGATGAAAAGGATTCATTGATATAAACCTGTGCTGTCTAATGAGGTAGCTACTACTCACAGGTGGCTGTTGTTCCTCAAAACAACAATAATTCATTAGCATAATTAAGAAACTGAAATTTTAATATTATTTAATTTTAATTAATTTACACACAAATTATTTTAACTATGTCTAGAACAACTTGGAAACATGAATCAACTTTTTCAACAGCAACTTTTATGAAGTCTAAGTACAGATTAAGGATTTTGGATAAAACTTTAGCATCCAAACTGAGTTTGCCTTAGGTACAAAATACTCATCAGATTTTGAAGATTTAGTATGGAAAAAATATATAGAATATTTCATTAATATCTTTTATATTATGATATATTGATGTGGTATCTAAATCATGATATATGATTACATATTGAAATGGTAATATGGATACAGTGGGGTAAATAAAATGTATTATTAAAATTAGTTTCACTTGTTTGACTTTTAAAATATAGGAAAATTTAAATTTACGTATGTAGCTTCATTGTACTTCTACTGGAGAAAGTTGCTCTAGTACTCCCTATCATTTAAAAGTTTGAAACAGTATTTCAGGCATTAGATAGGCTCTGGTGGCTTTTTTAATAGGTGGAATCACATAAAGGAAAAACAGAATCTTGTACTACATTTCATGCAGTCACTAAGTATGTGAATCACTGCATTGTCATACAAAAAGCAAGAAATTGAATTCTTGAGGGTCTCATAAGAAATTTTCTCCTGTAGCTCAAAAACTATGACTTTCTTTTCTAACTGTCTCCACTTGAAAGTTTTTACCCATTGCAGCATGAGCCCAATGTTTGACTAGCAAACGAATTCACTGTGGGAACTTTTAACACTTTTATTAAGAAGCAGCAGCAGACATCTATCCGGTCTTGGTAAGATAACACAGAGTTTCACAACACGGGTGTATGAGAGAGAGAGAGAGAGAGAGAATGTGTGATATGAGTACATGCTCATGCATAAATTTGTATTTCATTGTGACTTTGGCCGTAGAGATTTTGTTTGTTTCTTTCACTTCACCATTTCAAATAAAACACCCACCACATCACAACATGCCAGAGGCATCTGCCAATTGTGTGGGAAGTTCAAGGAACTCCCTGTTGCTGTAACTCTGGAAAGACAGAGCCAACTAGAGTAATTATTCTTAGGATGTATTTCTGACACCACAGTTCCTCTCTTATAACCTGGACCTGTTTCTTTAGAATGTCATAATTGCTGGAAAATTCAAAGAAACATTGCTCTTCCAGCCTTTCTTTTTTAAGCTACTAAAATACACTTTTGCAGAAACTTGTGCAGCAAGTAAGGAAAGTTTATTTAGAAACCCACAGTGTATTTTGTGGAGCCAGTGATGACAAATCCCCAAGTTAATTGTAGCTTCAACTTGTGCTGCATTCTATTATATTATTTGTACAGAAAGCCTAGAGAAAGGGAGCTTTGAAAGTTGCTTAATTTCTAAATTTGAAACATAGGAGCTCTTGGGTTTACGAAACATAGTGAGAAAAAATCAGAGCACTTGGGTTTAATTGGTACCTGACTGCTGATGTCACCGCCCCTCTGTGGGGTTCTATTGTCCCATCAGCAACTTGGGCAGATGATCTCCGCAGAGGCCAAATGAAAACTTTAACTAAACTTTGGGTAAGTTCTTGAAAAAAAAAAATGAAAACAATTTATTTCTTGTCATCTCCACTTTGGTCTTATCTGATGTGTTTGTTTTGGAAATTGACCTTGCAGAATAAAAAGTTTTCATGTTCACATTCATGCCTCTATAAGTGATGCATTATGACAGGTTTCCATGCGTTTCTTCTTAGTAATCTCTCATTTGGAATCACATTTTCTTTCTTTCCTTTTTTTTTTCCAAGACAGGGTCTCATTCTGTCACTCAGACATGAGTACAGTGGAATGATCATGGCTCACTGTATCCGTGACTTCCCAGGCTATAGCAATCCTCCCATCTCAGCCTCCCAAGCAGCCGGGACTGCAGGTGCACAGGTGCACATCACCATACCTGGCTAATTTTTGCCTTTTAGTTTTTGTAGAAACAGGGGCAACCTATGTCATCCAGGCAGGTCTTGAACTCCTGGGCTCAAGTGATCCACCCACCTTGGCCTCCCGAAGTGCTAGGATTATAGGCCTGAGCCACCATGCCCAGTCCTGGGGTCACATTTTCTTTAGTATGAAATTACAAGCAATTTAGAATAATAAAATAATGTTGTGGAAGGAAAAACAATATCTGACACTCTGAGGATTCAAAATTCAGTCCCTTAAAAGTGGCTGTAGGTGAATATTAGAAACCTGTACATGATATGGAATATTTCAAAACTGAATTTTGATTAAGAAGATAAATTTGCTCATTCACAAAATTGGCAATACAATTCTAACTTTTGAGTTGTAAGTATGATTTGGCTTTTTTTTTTTTATCTTTGTACTTAAAAAAACCCCACTGTGGATTTGCAGCAGCCTTTCAATAAACAAAGACCTTTCAGGTAGGTCAACGTGCTGGGCTAACTGTGTTTTGTTTTGCAAGAAGGGCAAGTGGAGTGTTGAATGTCAATGAGAAAACTGGCCAGGCAATGAGGACATCTCCCTTAACTCAGTCTCAGGCCTGTGACCTTTCTCTCAGAGGGCTTGTAAGGGCCACTGCATTCATGCTTGTTAGACTGAGTTAGAATCTATGTATGTAGGTATCATGTCAAGGTCAGCAAATTATGTAAATTAAAATAGTGGATTCTTTGGTGAAGCATCATATGTCCTTTACAAAATACTTAGATATTTCCAGTCTGCATTTGTTTCTATAAAACTGATGGTTGGTGTGAATACACTTTTAAAAATCTTAAACAAATTGCACTGCAGGATCCATTGGTGTGACATATGATTAATCTTCTAGACTGAAACACAAGTCCCTATAAATCAGGTCTAACAGACACTAAAATATCAATTGATATTATTGCAAATGTGTTATATCCCAAGGCAACTAATTAGGAATGCATTCAATCTTTCTCTCATCTGACACTATAAATGAATAATAACCAAGCTAATAGGCTAGATTCTGGAGTGGAAATCTTGCTTTTGGGTACCAAGTATCAACTAGTATTCTTAATAAGGTCAAAAATTTTGCTGGTTGGAAACTTGAATACGAAACATATTGAGTCAAACCAGATACATTGCAAGTTGTAGGGTCTTAGTTTTTCCGGAACTAAATAGGGGCAGCTGAATATTCCCTACCTGCCTCACTGGTACTGGTCTCTCTCTCTCTTTTTCTCTTTCTTTCTTTTTCTTTCTTTCTCTCTTTCTCTCATTCTTTCTCTTTTTCTCTCTTTTTCTCTTTCTTTCTTTTCTTTTCTTTTCTTTCCTTTCTTTCCTTTTCTTTTCTTTTCCTTTCTCTCTTTCTCTCTTTCCTTTCTTCTTTCTTTCTTTCTTTCTTTCTTTCTTTTCTTTTCTTTTCTTTTCTTTTCTTTCTTTCTTTCTTTCCTTTCTTCTTTCTTTCTTTCTTTCTTTCTTTCTGTCTGTCTGTCTTTCTTTCTTGGAGAGATATACTTGATTAAGCAGGACTGGTGAAGTTTATCCCAATTCTCCATTAGAGACAGCATCTGAGTGTATCTTTTAGCTAAGTAGGGAAACAGGAATAAGAAGCCATCTTTATTCTTTGGGGCTTTAGTTTACTCCTATGGAAGTTTCCTCACGTACCTTCCTTATGGCATCTTAAAGGGTAATTGATGTTTTTAATTTGCCGTGTTTGGGCCAGGTGATTAGAGGCTTAAATGTCTTTAAAGATATTATTACAATACCTTACTGTGGGGGGCCTTTAACATGTCCCCAAGACCCCCACATCCTGGTATTCATTAATCACGTGTTACACAAATGGCTCCTGCAGTGCAATTTGTTTAAGATATTTTTGTAACCTCCTCCCTTTGAGCACGGGCTGGACCCAATAACTCCTAGCAAATAGAATATGGAAAGAGTAATGAATGTCACTTCTGAGATTAGGTCACAAAAAAAGATGCTGGCTGCCTTCAGGTTTGCCCTCTCTGGCTCTGTGGTTTGCTCACTCTGCTGGAAGCCAGCCCCCTTCTTGTGAACTACTCCCTAGAGAGACTCTTGTGGGGCAGGGAACTGAGGGAGGTATGTGGCCAAAAGCCAGCCAGTAACCTGGCAACAGTCACATGAGCTTGGAAGTGGCTCTTCCTACAGCTGAGCCCTGAGATGACTATAGCCTAGGCCAACACCTTAACTGTGGCCCTGTCAGGGTCCCTGAGCCAGAGGGCCCAGCTAAGCCACCTGGATTCCTGATGTGCAGAAACTGCAAGACATTCAGTGTGGCTTGAAACTGCTAAATTTTGGAGTGATTTGTTACACAGCAATAGACAACTGATACAACCTCCAACACTTAATATGTTCACTTGTCTGAATGTGAGCTCTTTAAGGCCAGGGTCTTGATCAAATTAATCATTTTCTATCTGGTACTTAGCTCACTGCCTGTACATACAGAACTCGGTAAACATTTGAGAAGGGAAGGAAGAGGAAAAGGATGGAGAGAGAGAAGGAAAAGGAAAAGGTAGGCATCAGTGAAAGCATGAAGACTTAAGCTCCAGTTTGCCTGACCGTAAGCTATAGATTAACAGTTGGCTGCTAATGAAGAACTGTCACTGAATGCACAGATTTTATCTCCACTTCTAATTTAATTTTACAATTGGTGAATTGCTTAACAATCACTCATAGCAGAGTTCTCTCCTTTGGGATGTGCTATAATCATCTAAGGAGCTTTTGTCAAATGTGTGAGTATAGAATGCCAGACCACTCTGTTAGATATCTGGGGTGAGCCCAGGCATCTGCGCTGCTCCTGGCTGAGAAGCCAGAGGCTGCACTGTCAGCACAAGGGAAGCCTACAGATGGGCTTGATGACAGGGAGCTAACTTCCCACTGTGTGGAATCCCTGAGGCAGAGAGGCCTGCCAGGAAACAGGGCAGGCAGCAGGAATGGCTCAGGTGGGCTCAGGCTGACACCCTCTGCCCAAAGCCTTTTTCCTATGGTTGGGGATGGTTTCCTTTCCAGGCTGGTCAGCTGGAGCCCGAGTGGCCAGGAGCATCAAGGGAACAAGGAGAACACCCATTGAGTGTGACCCCAAGGACAGGCCTGAGGCACAGATGTCACAGGGAAACTTTGGTAAAGATGGCACTGTTCAGCAACTGAAGGGATTGTCCAGAGCCAAGTAGGATTCCTGCCATTAAAGTATGGGATACTATAGAAAGGCCCAGGCCAAGCGCGATGGCTTAAGCCTGTAATCCCAGCACTTTGGGAGGCTGAGGCAGGCAGATCACAAGTTCAGGAGATCGAGACTATCCTCACCAACATGGTGAAATCCCATCTCTACTAAAAAAATGCAAAAATTAGCTGGGCGTGGTAGCATGCACCTATAGTCCCAGCTACTCTGGAGGCTGAGGCAGGAGAATCACTTGAACCCAGGAGGTGAAGGTTGCAGTGAGCAGAGATCACACCATTGCATTCCAGCCTGGCAACAGAGTGAGACTCTATTTCAAAAAAAAAGAAAAAGACATAGAAAGAAAGGCCTAAAAGCAGCTGAGGAATGGGGGGTGGATGAACTCCAAGGTCCTTTTCAGCTGTGTGAGCTCTGTGAGGACAATATAGTATGGCATATTCACTGAGGCTCTGTCCCTTATAATTCCTGCAGTAGGCATTGCTCAGGGTGGCTGTGACACCACAGAATGCAGAGGTTCATCTTCTGAGTTGATGGGAAAGAGCTTTGGGCATACCTGACAGCTTTGGAGGAATCTGATCAGGCATAGCAGGATCCTCCCAGCCTGTAAACAACAGTCTTCACAATGGGAAAGGGAGGCAGCCAGAGGAAGGAAGAGAACTAGACATTGATGCGGGTCCCTGGGAGGAGCCCACAGGAGATGGGTTATTGGCAGGTACTCTGGTGTAAGCTAGGGGCAGAAGTATGGCCCAGGATGGTCGCAATGTATGGCCTGACACCTCCCACTCCAGACCCCGCCCCGAGACTCACAGCGGGCTTGAGCTGAAATGGCTGCAAGATGCCTGGGCAGCTGCCCCCAAGCCAGCCTCACAGAGCCCAGCAGTATCCCAGGGCAGTGCAGGGGGCTTCAGAACATGCGCTGAGAGGCAGCCTGAGGAGGCCTCAGTGGTGGGACAGGGCGGTGTGGACCTGAATGAAGACTCAAGGCCAACTGGGAGCAAGGATGGCCCATCCCAAACTCACCTTGGCTCTGTGTGACTCTCCCAGGAAGAAGAGACTGCCCCAGAGGAAGGAAGGGAGAGACCTTGAATTACCTGAGGTTGTTTCTCACATCTACTAGAATACGTAAAAGTAAACCCAGAAGTAAAGATGTCACAGGTCTCACACAGCTCAGTTGGTGAGGTAAGACTCTTACCCACCTCAAGGCCTTTCATTTGTCAGGAGGGCCAATGAGGGGACTTAGGGACTGAGTGGAGCTTCTGCTGGAATCCACTATTTCAGGACCTTCCACCTCCAAACAGGCTGGAAGAAATCTCTGTGTGAGTCCAGAAGTTTGCCCTCCCAGTTAAATGCCAAATGAAGATTAAAAAGTAAAAAGAAACTAGAAACTAGGAGGCAATGAACCACAGGATAGTAAGTGCTAAATTAGAGTGAGACTGGAGCCTTAATTAACATCAGGTGGATGCTGAAGGACTGGGTGGAGCCCAGCATGCCAGGCAGTGGGAGAGAGAGGCTACATCCCTGCACGCGTATCTCTGTTGTCTATTCCAGAGAAACTCACTTGCATCACTCCCCGCCATGATGTGGAGCTTCCGTTTCTTATCACAGAGCTGTCTGCTTCACCCCAACTCTTCTGTTCACTAGATTCCATGTTTGAGTTCTTTGCTTACCTGCCCTGATGGATTCAGCATGAGACACAGTGTGACCAAAGCATCATATTTGCTCTGAGATTACTTGAAAAATGTTAGTGATCTTTCTTATGATATTTTTCTAGATGAGTTCAAGTTTTCACTTCTTTTCCATACTGGATGATTCCCAAAATAGATTGTTCTCCCACTGCACTATCCTTTAGTCTGTCTGATTCCCTCCGTTCACTACGTCCCTCCCATGACACCTGTGCAAACCTCACAGGAAACTTTTCACACAAGGTGTCTCAGCTGCTGAACCCTGCTCTCACACTCCCTGAACAGCTGGGTGAGGTCAGAGGTTGCCCCTCCACCTAGCATGGTGCCAGGGACACAGCAGTAACTAGGAATTATTTAATTTAAAAAGATATGATTTAATGATTAACCAGAACTTTGTGATATAGCATCTCTGGCATTACACAAGCAATGCTTTCCTGAAAATTTTGTGAATCAAAACACATTTTCATGGAGTTATGTCTTAACTTCTGAAATGCTTTATTTTTATTTCTTGCTCATCTTCAGGAGGCAAAGGCTATGAAGCAATTTAGGATTCTATTTTTCCTCTCCCGACCTCGCTTGTCAAGTAAAACACTCTATAAACAAAAATCTAAATATATTCAGAACATTTCTCTTTTGGAGAAGAGTTTTTCCCTGTGAGGAAAATAATTACTCTCTCTTTTATTTCTTTTTTGAGACAGGGTCACTCTGTCATCAGGGCTGGAGTGCAGTGGTGCAATCAGGGCTCACTGTAGCCATGACATCGTCAGCTCAAACAATCCTCCTGAATCAGCCTCTTGAGTAGCTAGGACTATAGGCACACTCTGCCATGCCCAGCTATTTTTTATTTTTGGAGATATGGGGTCTCACTATGTTGTCCAGGCTTATCCTGAACTCCTGGGCTTAATGATCCTCCTATGTCTATCTCCGAAGCTGGGATTACAGACATAAACCACTGTGCCTGGCCTTTTCCTCTTAACTAATCTGATCAACTCAGCTTTTTATCTCATTTATCTGACATTTTAAAAACATCTGTACTCATGTGCTCAGAACTGAACCAAAGTTATTCTGACATGATCACTTGTCATTGAGGGTTTTCAGAATACAATGATAAAAGACACAGGTAACAATAACAAAAAATAACAAGCTACACATGTTGGTATATGTAAAACAGAACCCTTAGTTAGCTCTGCATTTTGAAACTAGTTGGAAAAAAGATCTGTCCTAAGCTAAGAAGAAAATCCAGATTAGACAACACCAATAGGCTAAACATACATAGGAAATGGGATGGCAGAAAATGAATTACAGAAAGGAGAAAATAACTCAGTAGAAAATAAAAATTAAAGAAGAAACACAGCTGGGCACGGTGGCTCACGCCTATAATCCTAACACTTCGGGAGGCCGAGGTGGGTGGATTGCTGGAGCCCAGGAGTTCACAACCAGCCTGGGTAACATTTGTGAAACCTTGTTTCTACAAAAAGTACAAAAAAGTTTTCTGGGTGTGGTGGCGTTTGCCTGTGGTTGTAGCTACTCAGGAGACTGAGGTGGGAGGATCACATGAGTCCAGGAGGTCAAGGCTACAGTGAGGTGTGATGGCGCCACTGCACTCCAGCCTGGGTGACAGAGTGAGGCCCTGTCTTAAAGGGGAAGGGGGAGAAAAAGAAAAGCAAGCTGGAGAATTTAAAGTAAAAGTGGTAAGGTGGACGGTGACCAACTATTGCCTCACTGCTATTGATTATCTTCCTCTCATTAGAAAGTACTTGTGAAGCAGACAGGTATTTACACAGGGAACTTCGCTAATACCTCCTCTGGGAGTTTTACTGAATTGCTTATGGGTTGGCTTTCCAACATATGGCTAGACCAGAGACTGGAAGGGCAGTGTCTGTTGCAGTCCATCAGTGGCTGGAACATGTGGATGTACTATCTCCAGATATCTCTACTTTTTTTTTTCTTCCACTTACCCCTAAATAATCTCAGGAGGACAAATTAAATGGTGCCTCTAGATTGATTATCATTTCTGTTAGTTGATGTAATCTAATAAAGGGTTTGAAAATTCAGAAGCTGCATAACTAAGCATGTGTTCCTTAACTTTCTGTCTCAGTTTAACTCTGTGAAGTGAGGGAAATAGTAGCCCCCTGCTGCTAAACACCAGGATGTTTCTGCATGATTTCTCATAACGTTCTTCAGTATAGGTTGATGGCATGATCTAATAAAAGCCATTCTGCATTCAGGTGCAGCATTAAAATACAGTCAGCAGCCTGGCTTAGTCCAGAGAAGAATTTTAGAGGATCCAGAGGACTCTTCCTAAATACTAACTATTCAGCTGAGCTTTTGGGAAGGGAGAGACCCATCAAGGTACCTATGGGTGCCATGTATAGAGGCTTCTTTATATTCACTCAAACAGGCCTCAATCCTAGATATGTGCTTCCTGGGAAATCACATCCATTCCCATGGATTCAATAACAATATTGAATTTAGGCTGATCATTCTCAGTTATTTCTTCAGACTGGAGCACTCCCCCCTCTGAGCTTCACACACAGCTATGGAACTGTCTTATAACTCCACTCGGATGTCATGCAGTTATCTGAAACCTTACATGTCCAAAATGGAACACAAGTTTTCCCCCAAAACCTGTTCCTCTACTCAGTAAATGGCACCAACATCCTCGCATCTAAGGCTAGCAACCTGGGAGGAGTTCTGTTTCTCAATCTCTCAGCCCAATCCACTGACAAGAAATGTTGGTCCCACTCCTAACATATCTCAGCTCCACCCACTGCCCTGAACCCTTGCTCCCACCACCATGATCTGATCACTAGTGTCTATCGCCTTAACTACTGCAACAGACCCTTGTCAGTCTGCTCCTTCTGCACCCCAGCCAAGTTCTTTCCCAACTCATGGCCTTTGCACATGCTGTTCTCATTGTCTGGATGTTCTTCCACTCACTCTATACTAGCTCCTCCTTTTTAGGCCTCAGCTTAAAAGTCACAGCCTCCAAAAGGTCACACTAACTACCCTATCTAAGTCACTCTCTCGTGACTTTCTGTCTAAACTCTTTGTTTTGTTTGGTGTTTTTTTCTTTCATATCTCCTAGCCTACGTATTTTATTGTGTCTGTTTTTGTTTGCTTGCATATAGTAGAAAGGGGCCCTGTGTGTTCTGTTCTCCCTGTCTCCCTAGTGTGTAGAACAATGCCTGGACCTTGTTAGATGATTTGTATGTGTTTCCTAATTTAAAAATGATTGGAGAACGGACAACGATCTTTGTATCTAATTCCCCTGTTTCTGGTTTCATTGATTTTGCCCTGCCAGATCCATACTGTGTGGATTTAGAGAATTTTTCATGGGAAACTCACAGAAGCACCAAATTAGTTTGAAGTATACAAAGATGAGTGAATTTTAAGAAAGTTTAAAAGGTACAACTTTGAAGAGCTTGAAAATGATGTTTGGAAGAAAAAGACCACTCAGAAATGACGAACAAGCTCTCCCAATTAGTTGCAATGTGAGTCTCTGAAATAACCTGATGGCTGGGCTTCTCCAGATTCTTTAAGTACTGTTTTGATTTATTTTCTCATAGGGGCAATAAAATACTATAATGGGTACATTTCCATATTAAATGTGCTAACTGGTGAATGAGGTTTTTATAACATGAAACTGAGGAAGTCCAAACTTGCTGATTCTCTAGCTCTTTCCAATGATTTAGGTTCTCACTAATGGCAGATACATGTGAGAAAGACAGAGGTGTCTTCTCAGCATCTTCAGGAGTCTGCAGAGGACGCAAGCTCAGAAATAACTTTTTCTTCATGCAGCAAGCAATAATGCCCTCAACTCATCTGTTAGGGCTAATGATTCTCATGGTGGAAAACTGCATTTTCAGCTGAGATGTAACCAGTGATCTCATTTCTCCTGGGATTATTTCAGTGTTGGCTGCTCTATTTTTCTTTTCTCTACAGTTTCCTTTGTCTCCTCACAAATATTAGATCAGAATCTTTATCTGGTACTTGAGACTAAAACATTTTTTCATTTTTTAAAATCTTTTAAATTAATTAAAATTTGTGTTACCTTTTTTAACTTTAAGGGTAATAAATTAATAAATACATGTTTTATGTTCAGGATTTTTTCTTTACATATTTACACCACATACCAGAAATAACTTATAAGCAAATACACTGTGAAAAGAAAATACTATCATTTAGGTTTTCTCTCTATCTCTTTGAGTATCTCAGTAAGACAGGTGGGTTCATTCTATTGCTCTAATATCACTCTATTCATAAGTTTTTGACAATGGCATGCTGAAAAGAACTGGGTGAGCAAGATGTGTGAAAAATACCTGCTGAAAACTCATCTGATAAATAAATATAAAGGCTATAACTGAAAAATAAACATTTCTATAAAATTAATCAACTTCTGCATTTTTTCTAAACTCTTTCATATTTGACTACTTAATTTTTGATGGTTACTGTAGCTAGCTTTGATTACGTATTAAAAATAAGACCTTTGCACATATTATTGAATTTAATCCTCACACCAACCTGAACCTTATGATACTTGCTTTTTAGGAAAGAAAAATGGGTACATAATTAGTTTTCTTCTGGTTATAAAGCATTTAAGAGATAATGTCATGATTTGCACTGAAATCTTGGCCAACAGGTGCCAATCTCTTTAGTGAAGTGTAGCTGTTCCTTATTTGTTCAGGGACATGAAGCTTCTGCTAATTTATTTCTTTGTGGACTTTCATATTACCATACTTGTCATAAACCACATATTCATCGGTACTTCATAAGTACAAATTACATTACTTCCTCTGAGTTTTCCTCATACGACATATACATCAGTACTTCATAAATACAAACTACATTATTGCCTCTGAGTTTTTCTCCTACGAGTTCAAAAGTAATAGGGCTTCAACTGTATTTAATTTGTTTTATTTCCCTTTAGGTGTCTGATAGAAGAGTTTTCCATGTTCACATAGTTAATTATATTTTTTGAAGTAGCTCCAAAATTTTTATATTTTTTGGAACTACTCCAAAATATATAATTAACTGTATGAACATGCAAAACTTGCATATCAGACCATAATAGCCATGAATATATATTGTTGTGATTTCAGGTAAATGCTAAATGTTAATCTAATTTAAGCTTGTACTCCTCTCATTTGTTTCTTTAGAACAATGAGATGGCTCCCAAAATTAGGCTGAGCAAAATTGTATTTATTTCAATTCAGTAGTTCTATAGTGAGATGCTGTTCAGTAACACAGCATATGATATCTTCATTGACTTACTTTGCTTTCTCTTTTTGTTCTCTTTTCCTTCTCTTCTTTCATATACAGGCTGGAATTTATCATTCTTCTCCTCTTTGTTTCTAGTGCAAGCTGGAGTTGATGGAAAATATTCGAACACTGTACTTCTGAATCAGTTCTGAATAATTGCTTCTGAAAGAGTTTCTGCCTCAAGCTGTCCCCAACCACTAAAGTCCTAGTTATTATCTTGTCCCTCCATCTGTCCTCACTATTCAACAACTAAAAGGCTAACGTTCTGCTACAGCACACAGGCCAACTTATCAGCCCTGCATCCAGTAGAATTTGTCTGAGCCAAATGTAGTCATACAAACACCGTTCTCATTCTCATTGCCTTAAATCCAGGTTTTCAAATGGAACACCCTCAAACTAAAACATGTTTGCTTTGTAGGTCACAATACAATGTTAACTTCAGAGATACCAGCCACAAATCTATCAATCTGCTTTAAATTCAAGTTTCATAATCTAAAATTCAAGGCGGTTTGAGTTTTTCCTTGTATTAAGATTATATTTAAACAAAAATTTTTTTGTTATTTTCAATTATATGCTAAACTTATAGAATCTAGGACCACAATAAAAAGGTAACTAAATTAAATGCAACTTCAAAATGGTACATTTCTATTTCTAAAATGTCAATGTATTTCCTTCATCCCAAAACAAACATTATTAGTGTAGACATCAGTTTTTCACCTTTGTCTCTAGGAAAGGGAAAATCACAAAGCCTGCTGAATCTGATCCACTGCCTGCTGAACACAGCATGCAATTAAAGTGCAAGTACATAAAACAAATTATGCTGTTTATCTGTTTATATGAGTGGTTCTCATTCCAGAAAAGATTTTAAGCAGCTTGTTGTTATTTGGGGGGAGAATGCTTAGGGTCATTTAATTTTATTTTGTTTATTTAGAATGTGAACTCTGGGAGGAAGAGGACATACCTTCTGGGGTACCATGCATATGCATGAATGCCCAAGAGGTAGATTTTTCACTTTCCTGGAGATAGGACATAATGAGACCTTAGAGCACAAACTTACAAACTGATCCTATTTAGTTGTATGCTATTCGCTCAGTTTATTTCTTTCTATTTTTAATCCTCATTTAAAAAAAATCTCTTAGCTAGTATTTCTCAAAATGTAATCATTGGACCATGTTGCTGAGAATCACTCAGAACCATCCCAGGCCCACTGTAACAGAATCTTTGGGTTTAAGAACTTATTATCTGATATTAAAGCAGTTAATATCCTCCCAGGGATTCTTAGATATATGAGTTTGAGATTCACTGCTCTAGTTTTTAGTAAAGCCTTGTTTTGAATATTCCCACCTTCTCTCAGCTGTGCACTGAGCAGATTGTAGGCTCATCCATGGTTACACACATGGCAAGTATGTTAAGAGGCAGGTACTCAGCATCTAAGACCTGTGGTGAGGGGTAGGTGGTCGGTAGCAGCTTTCAGAACAGGAAAATGGCTCTCAGCAGGTGAGGAGAGAAGAGAGCATAAAAAAATCAGTGCTGAGAAGTTGAGCAGTTCTTTGTTGTAAGGCAAATTTCTCCCCTTTTCCTTAGAGAGGACCTTAGATGACCATATTTGATTTTGTTGAGGGAGATGATCCTGTCCTTTATGATCCTAATAGATCCTTTAGGAAGTCAGAAAGAGCTGAGTTCAAATGATAGTGATATTGAGCTCCCTGATAAAAAGACATTATGGGGGTTGGGTATCTGTGGCCAAAGCAGGCTCTATTGAAAGAACTGAAAGGAGAGGGGCTGTGCTGCTAAGAGATCCTTATCAGATAGGAGACTGACTGACTATCAAAAAAGAAGAGATGTAATCAAGACATTATGGTTTTGGCAAATTACTGAGTAGGAAAGTAACAATATAATAAATTAGCTAGGATCTTAACTGTTAAAAAAAAATCCAGAGAAAGCTAAATGTGTCAAATCAGATCTTCACATTCTAGTAAGAAGCAGCAATACACATTTTCCTTTTTTTTGTTTTCTTTAACTTCTTGGCATTTCTTGATTGACATATTTAGGTAAATTAGCTGTTACAGTGCTACTATAAAGAAGTAGGCTTTTTGTGTAGCCACTGGTGCTTGTTCCCTGGGTTTATTAAACTCTCCAATCCTAAATATGCTGGTGCCTAAACCATGATGCTTTTGATGTTATCAGAACCAAGATCAAAGTCAACCAGCCAAGGGGAGACAAAGAGGGAAGGTCTCAGCTACAGTGAGAACTGGGGACTTTCCAATAAGCCCCATACCCTCCCACAAGCTGGGGAGGCTGAAAAGACCCTGACTCTGAAGGCCAATCTGTTGAAAGAAGCTTCTCTATAGACAGAGGAGCAGTCCTCCCTTTCCCTCGACCTCAGGTCTCTGAGTACACTTCATGGAACCATCACAAACTCCCACATAGCTTTTTACCTGCTTATAGTAGTCAGGTAGGGGATCTGCGGCCAGAAGCCAATCTGTTTTAAGGCCTAAACTCAAAGACTACACCAGCAGCAACAGCCCCATCTGGGAGCTGATTAGGAATACAGATTCCAGAGCCCCTCCTCAGACCTACTGAATCAGAAACTACATTTCAGCAAGAACCTAGGTGATTCCTGTGCGTATTAAAATTGGAGAAACGCTACCGTAAAATACAGAGAAGACTATACTTCGAAACTGAAACAACTAGAGAATTATATAATTAAAATCCATTTTATGCAGGAAGATCTAGATTCCCAGACTGGGAAGTAGAGATTGAATAAGAAGGCGAGGGTACGAAGGCTAATACAATTTTTTTATAATAATGAAATGGTCTATGCAAATTATGTTACCTATGACAGTTTTCTTCCTTAACATGTAGGTAAATTCTGTTGACTCTAATGATTGTTTTAGGGAGAAGTATCTGTGTGTCTAATTCCATAGCTCCCATCTATGTGATCAAGAAGAATTCTTACACACCTCAGGGGCAGTGAGAACATCTTGAAAAGAACCAAACTTACAGGCTACAACCCCCCCACTGGACTTTCCTCTTGAAGTTCCCCAGTCAGGTCAATCAATCCCAATGTTCCTTAGTCCTGGTCATTCATTAGAAACATATAGGGAGCTTTAAAAAATTCCAACACCCAAGCCCCGTTTCCAATCAGTTCAATGTGAATCTCTGATCTCTGGGTGTGCAGCTCTGTGCATGGGTATTTTTAAAAGCTCTCAGGGTCTTCTGGCCAGGCTGACTAACTTGGAATTGGGAACTATACGGTGTGTCATGGAGGCCATGGCTAGGCATTGAGGTTTGTCCATAAGGAGATCCTGTGTGAAGAGCTTTACTTCCTTTGGTGCACTCCCTTGGATTAAGATAATAGTCAGTGAAGCTTGCATTGATCAACTTTTCTAATTGAACATTTTAATTCCTTTTAGGTCTCCCCAACCCTAACATGTACTCTACCTCTGGCACCACCTGCGGTGAAGGTGGCATAGAGGGAAAAAAAATGCAGATGCGAAAGGAAATGTGGCTCACACACACACACATTTTCTTTGCCATTCATGTGTTTGCTGGGGACAGAATATTATTGAAGGCACCAGGCATTCCAAGTAGTATCCACAATGAAGCCAAAGGTAGCACAAGTTCACCTGGGAGCATGGAGGTAGGTGGGAGGTGGGTGAAGTTGTCAGGGAGTGGCTCTGGTGTGGTCAGGGGATAAACCATTCCAGACTGGGGATAAATCTTTCCAGGCATATCCTAGGTACCATTTCTTAAATTGATAGTTGTGACCTATTAGTTTGTCATGAAATCTATCTTAAAGGTCACATCTAGTATATTAAAATAGAATAAAAGGTCACTGAATGAAATGGAATAGAATAGAAAATATCAGAGCTCAAAGTTCATCCTATATATAAGGATAATTATTGTTTTTGTGAAACTCTGGTTTATGGTATAATATGTATATGTATGTTTGTATTAGGTCACCATACAAATGAATTTCTATATTTTTTTCTATGGCTGTGAGCAAAGTATTTGAGAACCACTGGATTATATTCCTTTGTAGCAGAATAAAAATAGAATTTTATGGACACGGCCTAGATGCAGCACTCTGTAGTACCATGGCACAGACCACAGGGACAATAAGCCATGATCTCATCCTGACACAACTCAGAGGTCAGTTGGGATCAGAGAACAACACTATTAAGACAGGGGTATGACAGCATGTGAGCAAGTGTTGAATGACATGGGTCAGGCCTCAATGGCAGTGCAAATTAAGGGTAATTTAGAGCATTGATAGTGTGGTTAAGGTGGTAAAAACTGAGTTTACCGCTTTTTCTTTTTCTTTTTTTAATTATAATTTAAGTTCTGTGGTACATGTGCAGAACATGCAAGTTTTTTACATAGGTATACATGTGCCATGGTGGTTTGCTGCACCCATCAACCCGTCATCTACATTAGGTATTTCTTCTAATGTTATCCTTCCCCTAGCCTCCCACCCCCCAATAGGCCCTGGTGTGTGATGTTCCCCTCCCTGTGTCCATGTGTTCTCATTGTTCAGCTCCCACTTATGAGTGAGAATATGTGGTGTTTGGTTTTCTGTTCCTGTATTAGTTTGCTGAGAATGATGGTTTCTAGCTTAATCCATGTCCCTGCAAAGTACATGAACTCATCCTTTTTTATGGATGCAGAGTATTCCATGGTGTATATGTGCCACATTTTCTTTATCCAGTCTATCATTGATGGGCATTTGGGTTGGTTCCAAGTCTTTGCTACTGTGAATAGTGCTGCAATAACCATACGTGTGCATGTGTCTTTATAGTAGAATAATTTATAATCCTTGGGATATATATCCAGTAATGGGATTGCTGAGTCAAATGGTATTTCTGACTCTAGATTCTTGAGGAATTGCCACACTGTCTTCCACAATGGTACAACTAATTTATACTCCCACCAACAGTGTAAAAGTGTTCCTATTTCTTCACATCATCTCCAGCATCTATTGTTTCCTGACTTTAATAATCGCCATTCTAACTGACATGAGATGGTATTGATTGATACTAGATGGTATCTCATTGATGCCATCTAACTGGCATGAGATTGTATCTCATTTGATTTGCATTTCTCTAATGATGAGTAATGACAAGCTTTTAAAAATATGCTTGTCTGCTGCATAAATGTCTTCTTTTGAGAAGTATCTGTTCATATCCTTCACCCACTTTTGGATGAGGTTGTTTGTATTTTTTTCTTGTAAATTTGTTTAAGTTCCTTGTAGATTCTGGATATTAGCCCTTTGTCAGATGGATAGATTGCAAAATTTTTCTCTCATTCTGTAGGTTGCCTGTTCACTCTGATGATAGTTTCTTTTGCAGTGCAGAAGCTCATTAGTTTAATTAGATCCCATTTGTCAATTTTGGCTTTTGTTGCCACTGCTTTTGGTGTTTTAATTGTGAAGTCTTTCCCCATGCCTATGTCTTGAATAATATTGCCTAGGATTCTCCTAGGGGTTTTATGGTTTTAGGTCTATGTTTAAGTCTTTAATCCATCTTGAGTTAATTTTTGTATAAGGTGTAAGGAAGGGGTCCAGTTTCAGTGTCTGCATATGGCTAGCCAATTTTCACAACACCATTTATTAAATAGGATATCTTTTCCCCATTGCTTATTTTTGTCAGATTTGTCAAAGATAAGATGGTTGTAGATGTGTGGCATTATTTCTGAGGTCTCTGTTCTGTTCCATTTGTCTATATCTCTGTTTTATCACCACCAGGCCATCTTTACAAGAACTCCTAAGGAGGCGCTAACAATGGAAAGGAAAAACCAGTGCAAGCCACTGCTAAACATACCAAATTGTAAAGACCATAGACACTATGAAGAAACTACATCAACTAATGGGCAAAATAACTAGCTAGCATCATAATGACAGGATCAAATTCACACATAATAATATTAAACTTAAATGTAAATGGGCTAAATGCTTCAATTAAAAGACACAGACTGGCAAATTGGATAGAGTCAAGACCCATTGACATGCTATATTCAGGAGACCAATCTCACATGCAAAGACACACATAGGCTCAAAATAAAGGGATGAAGGATTTACCAAGCAAATGGGAAGCGAAAAAAAAGCAGGGGTTGCAATCCTATCTCTAATAAAACAGACTTTAAACCAAAAAAGATCAAATAAGACAAAGAAGTGCATTACATAATGGTAAAGGGATGAATGCAACAAGAAGAGCTAACTATCCTAAATATATATGCACCCAATACAGGCACACCCACATTCATAGAGCAAGTTCTTAGAGACCTACAAAGAGACTTTGACTTCTAAACAATAATAGTGGGACACTTTAACACCTCACCATCAATATTACACAGATCAACAAGACAGAAAATAAACAAGTATATTCAGGACTTGAACTCAGCCCTGAACCAAGTGAACTTACTAGACATCTACAGAACTCTCCACCCCAAAACTACAGAATATACATTTTTCTCAGCACCACATCACACTGATTCTAAAATTGACCACATAATTGAAAGCAAAACACTCCTCAACAAATGCAAAAGAACATAAATCATAATAAACAGTCTCTCAGACCACAGTGCAATCAAATTAGAACTCAGGATTAAGAAACTGACTCAAAACCACACAACTGCATGGTAAGTGAATGACCTGCTCCTGAATGACTACTGAGGAAATAATGAAATTAAAGGAGAAATAAATAAGTTATTTAAAACCAATGGGAACAAAGACACAATGTACCAGAATCTCTGGCACACAGATAAAACAATGTTTAGAGGGAAATTTAAAGCAATAGATACCTACAGAAGAAAGTAGGAAAGACCTAAAATCAACATGCTAACATCACTATTAAAAGAACTAGAGAAGCAAGCGCCAATTTAAATGCTAGCAGAATACAAGAAATAACTAAGAACAGAGCACAATGGAAGGAATTAGAGACACAAAAAAAACCCTTCAAAAAAATAAATGAATCCAGGAGGTGGTTTTTTGAAAAGATTAACAAAATAGACCACCAGCCAGACTAATAAGAAAAAAAAGAATCAAACAGGCAAAATAAAAATGATAAAGGGGATATTACCACTGATCCCACAGAAATACACACTATCATCAGAGAATACTATGAATGCCTCTATGCAAATAAACTAGAAAATCTAGAAGAAATGGATACATTCCTGGACACATACACCCTCCCAAGACTAAACCAGGAAGAAGTCGAATCCCTGAATAGACCAATAACAAGTTCTGAAATTGAGGCAGTAATTAATAGCCTATCAATCAAAAAAAGTCCAGTACCAGATGGATTCACAGCTGAATTCTACCAGAGGTACAAAGAGGAGCTGGTACCATTCCTTCTGAAACTATTCCAAACGATAGAAAAAGAGAGAATTCTTCCTAACTCAGTTTATGAGGCCAGCATCAGCCTGATACCAAAACCTAGCAGAGACACACACACACACAAGAGAAAATTTCAGGCCATTATCCCTGATGAACATTGATGTGAAAATCCTCAATAAAATACTGGCAAACCAAATTCAGCAGCACATCAAAAAGCTTATCCACCATGATCAAGTTGGCATCATCCCTGGGATGCAAGGCTGGTTCAACATAATGCAAATCAATAAATGTAATCCATCACATAAACAGAACCAATGACAAAAACCACATGATTATCTCAATAGTTGCAGAAAAGGTCTTGGATAAAATTCAACAATGCTCTTGCTAAAAACTCTCAATAAACTAGGTATTGATGTAACATATCTCAAAATAATAAGAGTTATTTATGACAAACCCACAGCCAATATCACACTGAATGGGCAAAAGCTGAAAGCATTTCCTTTGAAAATCAGCACAAGACAAAGATGCCCTCTCTCACCACTCCTACTCAACATATTATTGGAAGTTCTGGCCAGGGCAATCAGGCAAGAGAAAGAAATAAAGGATATTCAAATAGGAAGAGAGGAAGTCAAATTGTCTCTGTTTGCAGATGACATGATTGTATATTTAGAAAACCCTATCATCTCAGTCCAAAGTATCCTTAAGCTGACAAGCAACTTCAGCAGAACCTCAGGATGCAAAATCAATGTGCAAACACAAGCATTCTTATACACCAATAAGAGACAAACAGAGAGCCACACCATTAGTGAACTCCCATTCACAATTGCTACAAAGAGAATAAAACACTTAGGAATACAACTTACAAGGGATATGAAGGACCTCTTCAAGGAGATCTACAAACCACTGCTCAAGGAAATAAGAGAGGACACAAACAAATGAAAAAAACATTCTATGCTCATGGATAGGAAAAATCAATATTGTAAAAATGGCCATACTGCCCAAAGTAATTTATAGATTCAATGTTATTTCCATCAAACTATCATTGACTTTCTTCACAGAATTAGAAAAAACTACTTTAAATTTCATATGGAACCGAAAAAGAGCTCATATAGCCAAGACAATCCTAAACAAAAAGAGAAAGCTGGAGGCATCACACTACCCGACTTCAAACTATGCTAAAAGGCTATAGTACCAAAACAGCATGGTACTGGTGCTATTGCTTTTTCTTGGAAAAATTGAAAGGCAGTCTGATAGGCTTATGTGTCTCAAAAGAACTTAACTCATTGTCTAGATTTGGGTTTTATTTTGTATGTTTCTCTAATTTGAGGGTCAATAACCCTCAATTGAGGGTTATTGTAGCTTTTGATGCTACAAATTTTCCATGAATGTAGGTATGCTACTCTAAGAGAATCTAACATCTATATCAATATCTATACATCTATATTAATAAATAGTGACTTTACATCACAAAAAAGTTTTGTATTTTTTGTCCTGTCATTGAGATTTCAAAGCGCATTTCAAACAAATAAATTTTCCATAAAAGTACTTAAATGTAAAAGTATGTTCCATTTTCCAGACCAATGTATTATATAAAAGAAGGAGAGTCTCTTTTCCTTGATAGTCATTTGATAAAACCAATATTTCTTAATTACTCACCTTAATTTTGGAGATGGTAGAGGTGGGAGGTCTTGGGGGGATCTAATACTTTCGGGAAGAAACAACAACAACAGTGGAATAGCCTGCCATTATATTTAGGGAAGATATAACTCTACCTTGGTAATGAAGATGGCCAATAAAGAAATAGCAATAAAAGTCTGGGCAAGCACTCAAATTATAAAGCCCATTTCCTCTCCTCACACTCACTGATTTGACTGATTTGTTGAGATTATCACAGGTCCATTGAGGACACAGGTGGTGATTCTGCCTGCAAAGTCCCTACATTGGCTGTTTATTTCAGATCAGCTTGTCCAAGACAGCAGGAAAGACAAAACATCTGGAAAGGGAAGGAGGTGGTCAGCAGATATCAGTGTCACCACTGTTCAAGAGGGTTAGGAAGGATGGGTGATGGCCCCCAAACTTGGTCACATGGTCCAAAGTGAAGCGCAGGGTAAGATGCAACCAGGGGTTCATCTGCCATGGCGCACCTCAGACACATCTGCCACGATCTTGCAGCTGGCATGCTTAGGAAAGGTGCTTGCAGTTAAGAATGGTGCACTGTGGTGGTCTCAATGCTTCTCCCACTCAAAGAGTGGTGTAGTGGGAATCTGGCATTTAGTAGATCTTTTTCTCTTTCAGAAGGAAACCTGTGTCACTGCTAAGAACTTTGGGGATTTTATTTTTTCATCTTATCGAGAAGTCAGTTTCCATTGGGTTTTTCCTTTTACTTGAGCTGAATTCTAGTCAAGCGGGTTTTTCCACTGTACTCTTGGAAAGGGTACTGAAGGGTAGGGCTGATATCCAGGCAAAAAGCTATGTATGATTCTTTGTGGATCCCTCAGAAACGCTTCTGCTACTAATATTGTGACACAATGTCTCCTCCAATTTCTCTTTGACACAAACCATAATACTAGCATTTGAACTTCAGAAGTTGTTTTTATATCCATACTCATATTTGATCTTTATGATCATCTTGAGAGAGAAGTTGAACAAATATTATGATCTATCATCATGAGCAAGAGCACAGACATGGAAATGTGACAGAAAAGACAAGGAATGAACTGGACATCCTGTCTTTCAGCACCACCTCTTTCTGGAACTTCACACAGAGGGAGGACAAAATGCACATGAAGCCAGGAGTGGGGCTCTTTATCCCTGGAAGATGTGTGAGCCCCCTCCCCCTCCACTTATCATGCAGGTCACAGAGACGCAATGGCCAGAGGATGTACCCACTCAGCCCAGTCTTGACTGTTACGGGGAAACTCAATGGCATGTGCCCTGCTGCCTGCCTGAGTAATCAATCAGCAGACAATGGACACAGGTATTATTATCACGAAAACAGACTGGCCTTTGAGTGCATTGAAGCAGGCAAAGTTGTGAGACAGGCCACAATAACATAGGCACTGAAGCCACAGATCTGAAGTTTGAACCATGGTTCTGCCACTTATCACCTTTGGGCAGGTCACTTCACTTCTCTAAACCTCAACTCCTCCTCTGTAAAATGGGGTAATAGTCACTATCCTGGGTTGTTGTAAAGATCAGAAATGAACACATAGTAGGCACTAATTTACGTGTGAGTGTGTGTGTGTGTGTGTTATTATGTTGGATCCCAACTGGGCACACTAAGAATAGACCTTACTGCTGCAAACTTTATTCTGAGAGGTAAATAAAATAGTCCTTATGTTTCAGGATATCAAAAAAGAGTGGTTATGGTACAAAACATTAGTAACTATTTGCTAAAATGTAGATACCATGCATACACCCGGACTATCCTATTAAGCCCACATTTCTACCCTCTCTGGGGAAACTTCGCAATCATCTAGTGTGGACCAGAATCACTGGATCATTCATACCCCTGACCCCAGGCCAAGTTCCTGCCTTCACCTGTCAACCTGAGCTTCCTACTCAACCCTCATCATGCCCCTTGCTGGATATAATTTGCCTTTCTCGGGAATTTCACAGTACTTTGACTGTATGTTTTTAAAGATACACGTGAACAGTGTTGTTGGCATTTTGGTGGTGTTGAGGCCTTATTGTGCTCAGGTGACCAGGAGCACCCCAATCCTGCTTGTGACACACTGCCCATCCAGCCACAGCCTCATCAGGTGCCAAAGGAGATACAGGCACAGGACAATGACTCACTGAGATAAGCAAAAGGGATAATGCTCTCTCCACTACTAGCTGGGGTTTGCTGGCACTCCCAAAGCAGAATCATGGGAACTGGAAGCTGGAACATGGTCAGGGATAGAGACCCAATGGGCCTGTTTTCTCTTCCTTAAACTTAAACTTGAAATTTACCACACTCTGGGCTGCTTAATGAAATGAAAGAATGTACAAATGCCAAAGAAAGTATAAGATGACTGGCTTGCCAAGGGAAAGTGGGCCATTGTTTTCAACCCAAAAGGAAGAAAAGAGAGTTGTCTCCATATGCAAAACCTTTGAACACCCAGCAAACTGGCTGATGTGGCCTTGGAAATTGATCAACCAGATTTTGAATGCTTCCTTGAGGCAGGCAGTGCGGGGAGGGGCACAGAGAGTTGGACCATCCCCTCATCTCTGGTGGCCGGCAGCATATTCCACCCAGTGGCTTGCAGCATTTTTACTTGTATATACAGCAGCAACGTTGTTACTTGTAATATACACCATCGTCTCCACCATACTATAAATTCCCTAACAATAGGATCTGCTGTTAGTTCATACTGCAGTATTTAGAACAGAGAAATAGACAATACTTGAATGTGATGCAGCATAAAGAAAGAAAATAGTATTAATCAAGCATGCTTTATTGCTAAGTTAGATATTAAAATCTATCATTGTATTTAATTGTAACAATCATTTTTTCAGGTGGGGGTCACTGTTCCCTTTCACACATGAGCTGAGTAACAACTTACCTAAGGTTACTAGTGACAAATACTAAGTGGAGAGGTTTGAATCCAGATTTGTCTAACTCTGAAACCTGTGATCTTTACACTCACTGTGATTTCCTTTAAGGTTCCAGAATAGAGTGAAATGTACTATCAACCACACACAGCGAAATGTACCATCACACTCTGAATGGATGTACTATGGCTCTACAAAGGGGCTTCATCGGTGGAGAAGGCAGTGCCCACTTGGTGCCTCTAGGCAAAGTGAACTCTGGCTTCAGGAGGAGGAAGAAGAAGAAAAATGAAAATGAAAAGGGAAGGATAAGAGAATAGGAAAAATGGAGGTATTGAGGAGAAAGATACCAAAAGGCAAAAAGAAGAAAGTAGGGAAAAAAGAACATGAAAGCAAGTTAAATTATTATTATTCAGCTCTCTGATTCTTATGAGAAATTCTCCAGTCTCTTTTGGCAAATAGTGCGAAAGCCACCAGCCCCCTACTCCTCAAAATAGCAATTTCCTCACTCCAACCCTCCCCAACTTCAGTGTTCTCAGGTGATGATTTATTTCCAACTTATCTCATTTGTATATAATGCAACTTTATTTCTAGAGGAGGAGTTACTGGTCTCTCAGGTAGAAACAGATGATTTGAATAATGTCTGTGCATCTAAATGCCATGTAAATTACATTAAACTTAGTAAAACTGGTAGCAAAGGTAAAAAGTTGGGATAATAAGGTGACAATAATCACACTAATTTTAGACACTCTGATTTTTACTTGCCAACCAATTATGCACATTACAATAGCATTTTCAATAGATCTTATGTCTAGTCCTTGCACTTCAAGTAGCTACAAACATATAACTCTAATCTAATCTGCATTTAGCACAAAAATTTAGTTTTGAGTTTGTAGTCTTTGGATTTCTCATGTGAAACTTGCTTATGGATCTGGGTATGATGGAGCTGTGATGCATCAACTCATCGAACTCCACAACTGGTTCAACTAACTGGGCTGCCCAAGTGGGTGTCCATCCTTCCTTCCTGCTCTTTGTATGTTTTTTCTCAAGATAAAGCACTTGTTCAAAAGAAAGAATATTCCCTTATAATCTGCAAACGGCATCTCCAGTTTGTCACTGGAAATTTGCCATTATCACATACGTACAAATATATCAGTCTAATTTTTCTTCAATATAAAAATCAGCACCCAAATGTCCTTAATCCATGCCATTCTGCACATATACAATTCATGGGCTGTCAAAATTAAACTCCAAATTCTCTTCAAGGTGCTGTTTAGAGTTATGGCCTGTAGATTAGCTTGAAAGAATATTGGTTGTTATTCCCCATACATTATGAAACTGGTTCAGTAACAGCTATGATATTAGCACTATGGTTAAAAGTATTGTTACTCTTTTTTTTTTTTTTCTTTTAAGATGGAGTCTCACTCTGTTGCCCAGGCTGGAGTGCAGTGGTGTAATCCCAGCTCACTGAAACCTCCGCCTTCCAGGTTCAAGCGATTCTCCTGCCTCACCCTCCCAAGTATCTGGGATTACAGGTGCCCACCACCACACCTGGCTAATTTTTTGTATTTTTAGTAGAGACTATGTTACCATGTTGGCCAGGCTGGTTTCGAACTCCTGACCTCAAGTGATCTGCATGCCTCAGTCTCTCAAAGTGCTGTTCCTGGCCTGTTACTCTTAAATATGTTCTAGATTCCAAAAATTAAATTAGACCAATAATTATAGTTCCTAAAATTGTAACCAATGTTTCTGACTTTTTACTTCCAAGTAGATAAACACAAATCAACTTCACAAAAATGTCATCTCACAGTAAAATATAAAATGCACAATGTTAGCCAAAGGGAATTTAGGCTATTATTTTCATAACTATGTAATGCAAAAAAAAAAAAAAAAAAAAACCAGACAACCTTATAGAATCCCGCTTTGACAGTTAGTACTCTTTTTTTTTTTAAAGTATTGTGTTCTTTCTAAGCACAATTTTGATTTATTATTGTTTTATTATAAGCTCATGTCATAAAATACCAAATGACAGGTGAAATGTTGATAATGAAAAGAAAAATGAAAGCTCTTTCTCAAGGTATCTCAGTGTTAGCTAAAAAATGATATGTTCCAGAGCCTGGAAATCTTAACACAATTACTTTCTGACCTGGAAATCTAGACGGTGTCTGGATATTGATGGATTAATATTTTTAACAAATAATTTTACTGTTTAATATGCACTACGACATGCTATAGGAATAAATAGAGCTATAGTCTTCATGGCAAGGAACTCACAGTCAAGAGAAGATCAAACAAGTATGTAAATAATTTCATACCATGTGAGGAGTAATGGAGGTATCACATATAAAGTGGCGACTCAAAGGAGGGAGTAGACACTTTCTTGCTTAGAGGCAGAGGTAAAAGCAAGTTAATGACAGAGGCAAAGGGGAATAATATGCAAACACATAGAGAGGAGGAGGAAGCTGGAGTAGGCTCTTGAGGAATAAGCATTCTAGAACAAAGAATAAGGCAAGATGCATCCTGGATTGAAGGAATAGCAAGGATAAAGTCACAGAGACTTGAAAATGAATAGTGTGTTCAGGAAATCCACAAGAAACCAAAGGCTCCAGATGCAAGCAGGAGGAAGGTCATGGAGCGCACTGTCTGTCATGCAAAGCTACTGGTGTTTTAGCCTTTAATCAGGAAAGCAATGTGATCCGATTTGTTTCTGGAAGACCAATTTAGCAGCAGGCTCTAGCATGCATTTGGGAAAGAAGGACAAGACTACAGTCAAGGAAATGATCATGAAACCAGTGCAATGGTCACAGTGTTGAAATCAGAAAGCCTGAGGTTGGGGAAATCCAAGCGAAATTTCAGGTTCAAGCTTAGTGGTTCACATTAAAGTCCACATGATTCCACAGTGAGTTCTGATGGGTATAGAGGACAGGGCCCCAAATACCAGAAAAGAGTGGGTGAAAGGGCTAAGTTGTGAGAAGAAGGCCAAAGCAGAAAGCTGGCACTGTGATTTCCAACCAGGGTTGACTTCTATTGGTACAAGAAAAAACTTAAGTTGGAAAAAACCAAAGGAAAATAAAGGCATAAATGTACATTTATTGTGCAGCTTTTAGATGCTGGGCACTGTGCCAGGAAAAATCATACACTTTTTCTCATTTAACTCATAACAACCACGATGTGTTGGAACTGTTGTCCTTACTCTCACAGATACAGAAACTGAGGCTCAGATAAAACAACTCATCACAACTGACAAGGATAAAGCCAGGTTTTGCCCCTAGGTCCATATGACTCAAGCCCATGCTGCAAGTAACACCCAATAGGAAAGAGAAGGCTCTTCCAAGGTGGTTCCTTCGTCCAAGTCCTTGATGTTGAGGAGCCCACAGCATCATTCCATCAATATATTCATTTGTCAAAAAGCTTAGAGCCAGAGAGATAAATCCACTGGTCAGAGAAGTTTACCTACTGATGGTGTAGCTAGTCCACTTGACTCTGTATTTCTATTTCCCTAGCTCTGTGCTGCCACAATGGGAACTGTTCTTTTTCCTTTAAAATAAAGGGAGAAAGACATTCACTATATGAAAATAAATTCCAAATGGATCATGAATTTAAATGCAAAAAATAAAACTATAAAAGTTTTAGAAGAAATTTGGAATTTAGAAATTAATCTAGAAGGGCTTTAAGGCACAAATCCTAAAACCAAATACACTTGAATACATATAAACTAAATATTTCTGGGAAAATATCATTTGTCTTCCACCTGACATCAAAAAAGATAATTTTTTTAATAAAGAGCGCTAACATATCAATATAAAAAGACCAACTAACTGAAAAATGAACACATTCACAGGAAGTTAAGAAAAAACGTTAATTTTAAATATGTGAAAAGATGCAAATTAAAACTTTATTGACATATCACATTTTACCTGTCATGTTAGCAAATATCAAAACGTTACTAAGGTGTGGGAAATACTAAGGCATTCTCAAACGTTATAACTAGAGTGTATTTGCAAGCTATCTCACTACAGAATGATTTGTCAATGTGCATGAAAATTTAAAATAGACATTCAATTTGGCCCTGCAATTTTACATCTCTTATGAATATACTTTAGATGTATACTAAAATGTATTGTGCTATTCAGTGCAACTATTGTGTGTGTATAGAAAATAACTATGTACTATTTAAATATTCATTGATATGAACTCTGAGTAATTATAATATAGCTACACAAAGAATATTCTTCTAAAACAAATGAAGCAATACATACTGATATGACTAGATTTTAAGATATATTATTAAATTTAAAAAGCACGATGAAGGTCAATGTGTATAGTATGACAGTATTTTAAAAGAAAAAGCTATACACGTGTGTGTGTGTGTGTGTGTGTGTGTGTGTGTGTCTGTGTGTGTGTACTGGTACGTGTATGGACTGTTAGAATGCACAGAAAACTGGTTACAGTCAAAGGTGGAGGAACTCAGGACAGGGGAAAACTTATTTGTGACTAAGTATGTTTTTTTACTGTTTGAAGCTTTTTCCCACAGTGTGTGCATTTATTCCATCTTCTAAAGTAAAAGGAGTAGGGTAGGACAGGATGAAGGAGTGAGAAATGATGCATAAGAGGGGTTGGATTGCAGGAGAACTACCCAGACACATTTTCACTCCACTTCGATTTATCTAAGGCCTGCTTCAAAGCTCTTTGAGGTTTTACCTGGAAAGGCCAACTCCACAAAGTGTTAACCAAAAAACCAAGGAAAAGATAACAAAGAATTTTGCAAACTGTTTCATATTTAAGCTTCTGACTAAAGTTCGTTATGGAAACTAGGAAATAAACAATCATAAAATCCAGGGGCAAAACTGATCTCCCCAGAGGAGGTCTCAAATCATACACGGTACCAAGTACCTAAGGATAAGGAAGTTTTCACGACAATCAACCACAATTTTATTATCACTTTAAACTTTTAGCCAATGGGTTTGTATCACAATGGTTACATTTTCTAAAAGAAAACTCAGATATCTTGGTCTGACTGTGGTCTGATTGCTGGATGGAAATTACTGCATCTCTAGGGAAGGTGGAACTTTATTGAGTATGTAAGCCTTGGTCCCATTTGGCAGGTGGAGACATTGTTCATAGCAGATGTCAAAACACTGAAAAGCTGTGCTTGTACCACAATGAACACTGTCAAATGCTGGTTGAAACTAACCCATACACCAGGGGGAGCACTATTCTACAACAGACCAGTTCCAAGTAAATATAATGCACAAGTTTATGGGTAAATACAGTACAACTGAGAGGGTTAAAGGAATAGAGTATAAAGGATTTTACTTCATGAAAAGAAATTAGATGACTAAACTTGGTAAAAACAATTTAGTGAAGGGGTGGGATACTTGTATGAAAGCAAGAAAATCTTGGCATCAAACTACTTATGCCTGACCTTTTAATTCATGTGTAACTTTCATTAATGTTTTGTATTATAAAACATACCATTCAAATCAGAATTCAAACACATAAAGCCCAGAAATGAATAATTTTTTGGTTACCAAATTCATTTTAATTAAAAAACCCACATACTATTCATGGCTTATTTTTGTATAAAATGTGTCAAGAGGCATTCCAATCAAGATATATTGCACTAAGTTATGGTAGATATTCACATGTGATGAACTAAAGGAAGGCTGCAGGGAAGTCCTGTGCATTCCAGCCTCAGATATCCTGAGCTCAGGCACTTTCTGACAAGAGCAGGGAGAATTTCCAGGCCACTGCTGACTTGTGTGTAGATATACATCCCCTTTTTTAATGTTTGTCTGGCTCATCCTGGTAGGTTTCAGAATATAAGACTTTTTGGAAATTTGACCCCCTGCTGTCAAACTTGGTTCATAGGGAATTCATCAACACCAGGGGCTTCCAGACGTCTGGATTTCAAGAATAAGTAAGAAATCTAAAAGAATTTGGGAAATAGACATAAAATTGCTAACTTTTATTTTGCCAAACATGGACATAACTAACATGCAGCAAAATGTCCATCACTATCAGCTATTATCAGGGCTTCATAATTTTTTTAAAAAAGCCATTGTAATACTACAAAAAAGTGAAAGAAAATACTCTACATTTCACTTTAAAAATCATTTATATGCTCTCATTTATGTAAAATTACATGTGTCTATATGTCAAAACTTTTTTTTAATTCTCTTAAGAAGAAATGAAAGGGTATTATTTTACATTGAACGGTTAGCTTTAAAAAACAGCTTACTCCTTTGTTCTTATTTTACTCACTTTGCCTTGCGCTATTAGAATCTTCTCCCTCAATCAGCTTGGACCTCTGTCCATTGATTGGGAACCACTGATCTGCATAATAACCACCTCCACCACCCCTGGTTTTTTCCATTTTTCAGCTCCATTCTTCACTAGTTATCTCTGAATACCATTCCAAACGGGACTACGTATGTTTCCTACTGTTAGAACATCTACATGATCACTGGTGCTGTTAGGTGTTCAGAAAAGGATCTCAGTATAGTTTTAAGTAACTGGTTTAAAAATATTTGTTTGCAAACCAGCCAGTCACTTCAAGGCTCCTAGGAGTAGGTTTCCAATGACTGATTAATTAGTGATGGACAAAGAGCCCCTTTCCAGCCTAAGGCCAGAGCCATATTCACAGCCACGAGAACCTCTTCCTGGGCTAAAGTGATGGCTATGCTCAGGATGAGGAGAGGGAGGTTCAGTCTCCCTTCCCTGCACACAACTGTTTTTTTTTTTTTTTTTTTTTTTTTTTTTTTTTTTTTTTTTTTTTAGAAAGTAGTTTTAATAAGATATAAGGGGAACATTCCATCAGAGGAACACCAAAATAGCAACCTAGAAAAGGAATGCCAAGTGCTTTGCTACAAAGCCTGAAAGGCCTGGAAGCTTTGAGAAAGCCTGCAGTGTGCCCTGGGAAGACCAAAAGCACTAAAAGACAAATAGAAAAGGCTCAGGGACCACAGAAAACATGCTGGGAGCTCTGTTCACTCAACAGAGATTTTCTTTGCATCTACCTGGGTCAGGGATTGTCTTAGGGATATGATGAAAGAATGGTCACTGCTTGGGACAGGTGATGTAATGTGATTACTGACAACCAGGAACAGAATTGCTGAGATGTCCTTTTGAGCTCATCTTCCTCCACTAAGTGAAAATAGTCTCAAGATGAAAATGTCAGAAGAAATGATTCAAAGTGGAACTAAGACCCAGCTTTGGGGGCAACAGAGTAAAATGCCCTTGTGACTGTAAAAGAATTTTGTTTTGGGAGCCTTTCTGGTTATCTTCCAGGAGTGCAGATACCTGGATTTTGGAAACTGTTGGGACCCTGAGAGCACCATGGTAAAGAGAAGTGTCTAAAGGGTGGAAACAGGCTGATGCTGCCCTGATTTTTCTTTTTTACTGGGAAGAAATGGGCCCTGGAAACAACACTGACAAGGCGAATGCTGATTCCTAGGCTAAGGATATGCATTTAATTGAGGAAAAGGTTACAATTTATTATTAGCCACCAACGTGGATTTGATAATAAGCCACAGAAAGTCCAATTTCCTCACTTTTCATTGTTTCTCCTCCCTTTATTATAAAAGTGTGGCAGATGGGATATATTTTACATACCTAAGTTTGTGAAAAAACAAGTTTTAAAATTTTTCTGTAGGCCTCATTTTCAGAAAATTTAATTATATTTAGGAAAGTCAATGAAATTTCATGATTCCAAAGTTATTTTGGAATTAAAACTCTGTTTCATTCAGGATTCCTTTCTTTACCCCATTTTCCGTGGGGTTGATTATAAGCTTTGAGCTTATGTAAATGCAAGTGTGGAAAAAGGAAAGCATTTACTTCTAAATCTTAACCCTACCTGGCCTGGACTCCCTTGAAATGTAGGATTAATAGAACATATTCAAAGGAGAGTTGTGTGTACATCCACATCTGCTAGGAGCCTCTGGTCTGGTCTTTCTACCATCTTCTATTGGATGATCCCTGTGGCTCTTTTCGCTGGTGTTTTTTCTTGGCAAGAGTGAAATGGCTTCCTTTTTCAGCTTCTTTCTCTTCCTTAGCTAAATTTCCACATCACTTGGGACACTGGGAGAGTTTAGCTGCCCTCCCTCACTTCTATCAGGCCACAGATGGCTCCATGTGGCCCCATTAGGATTCTCAGTCCAAGAGGCCTGTTGTAGTCATTCCTAGTCTACTATCAAACCTATTCCCACCTCATGCCACTGGAGCATAATGCCCAGCTGTGGGGTGGTTCTCTCCCAGAGCTCCCTCTACTCTTAGATCTCTAAAGGTAGAAAGAGTTCAGTCGATTTCCATCCTTTTCTTTGACTTGAACAATTGTAGGCAGGCAATCAGCCCGTGTTCCCCCACCCCGGCCCCATCATCTCATTCTCTTGTTTCCCATTTCTCCATCCCCTTTCCAACTCAGAGTGCCTTTATCTTGTGTCCACATTAGGGTGTGGCAGAAGAAAGGGGAAGATGGGGAAAAACTCTGTCTGCTCTCAGGGCATTTCAAATTTTCACTGCCTCTTGACATTTTGATCTTTAATGTCAAGAATTTCATGTTTTTGGTCTTCAATTCTACTCACTTGGAAGATATGAGAGATCTCAAGTTGACTGGCTGAATACAGGGTCATCACTAGCAAAAAAAAAAAAAAGTGCAGCAAAATAACTTTGTTTAAACCTCATCATAACTTCCCACTTAGAAAAGGACTATAGAAAATTCTGATAATATCAAAAGGTAGACTCATCTCCCATTTGGATACCAAATATCTAGATGATATATTATAATAGATTGGTAGACTACAGAAATAATACAAATATCAAACACCTCCATTTCAACAAGGCAAAGGCTCACCAGATAGACTGGAGCCCAGTGGCTTTGTAGCTGACTGAAGAACTTACTCAAAGACTGTTGAATTATAGATCAATTTCTTCCTAGAGAAAAATCCTTAATGCTGCTGTGCAACGCAGTTCTATACTATACTGCCCTCTGTTCAACAACTCTATTAACAATTCTACAAAGAACAGAAGATGCAGTTATGGAATTTGTACATGGCCTATAGCTAGAAAGGACAGACAAGCTGCAACAATGTGCTGAAACTAACTTGGTGGAACTCAACTCAATTACAGTTATGTCTTTTAATTAGTAGTATTTAATGCAATAATGATATAACTACAGGATAGGGGTGACCAAGCCAAATAATAAAGGTGCATCAAATTCATATCCAGAAGACTTAACCACGATAGCAACATGTGCCAAAGATGAGACAATACTTTGGGAAATCTAGTAGATTTGGACGTGTTAATATAAGATCATTGTCTAGAAGAGGTGATTATCTCATTGTAGTTTTTCTAGAAGATGACATGTTTTCCATCCAATCCAACCTCCAAGCTTCTGCTATAGCTCTTCCTCAAAAACATTCCACAGTTCTTCATGGCCTCTAGAATGGAGCCCAAACTCTTTCTAAATGGTATCCCAAGCCCTTCATGATCTGCTTCCACTATCCAGCCTCATTTACCATAGTCCTTATTTCCTATCTACTACCCCACTCCAAACAGCATGAAGCTCCCGGATAGGCCAAGCATTTTTGTGTGTTTGTTTCTTTGTCCGTGTTGTTCTTGCCTAAATTTTCATGTTATGAGGTATGGAGAAGTGTGGATGGGAAGGAATGTTGGCTCTTGGGCTAGAATTTTGGGGTTGTGGGCAGGTGTAGGAAGCATAATTCCATGGAGTCAGGAGCTAGACAACATGAGATCCCAGATGGATAAGATAGGAGCTATGCATAACTGGGGAAATAAATGCTGAGTGAGTGCCAGAGGGAAACATAAAGCTGTGATAGAGAGTCAAGAACTTGAAACAAGGGAAATATGCAGGAATGAAGAAAGCCACCTATCTGGAATGCTTGCCACCTTTGTTGTCTTAATCATCTCCCAAAATGTTTTTAATCTTTCTTTTCCATTTCCCCTGACTACAAGATACAGCTGACCACTTTCTACCCTGTGCTAACTCTGAACCTGGAATATTTCTCTAATAGATCCCATAAGCCTAGATGTTCAGCTGTTTGTTCATATTTCCAATTCCCATTCTAGAATGAATGGTTGCTTGATGATAGGGCCATGATTTAATTATGTAAGCCCCAGATCTGGCCCATCATACTGTATCTGCATCAGTAATACAATATGTGAAACACAGTTCCCATTATATATGTGTTAATAAATTAATGGTATATCAAACTTATTAGGTATGGCTTGAAAATCATATTTCTCAAAGTATACTAATATAGCATATAGAAATTAATATATACTGATCTATCTCATGAATCATCCTTTAAAAAATACATTATTGAGAAAATGCCTTTCAAGCCACGTTCCAAGGTAGTATTATCTACTCAAAGACAAGGAATTTCGATTATATGGCCTCAACACATGCATTCCTGTCTATTTAGGCAGATTAAGGTGAATTGTAAGTCTCCAATCAAGAAGGATATAAAGTACCTGATATTAACACAAAAATTCTTCTGCTGTTTTTTGAATCTTGAATACGTCAGTGGGCTGAATCCCAGCCATAGAAGCATGCTATTTTGTTATTACTCTTACATTTGCCTTAACTACGTTTTAAAAAAATATATCTCTAATTTGGTGTAGTAAACTTTGCAAAGAGAATCCTACTTACATACAGAGTTGTGAGCCAGCATTCCTGTCAATTGTTTCTTTTTCTTTTTCTTTTTTGTTTTTGAGACAAAGTCTCACTCTGTCACCCAGGCTAGATTATAGTGGCATGATCTCAGCTCACTGCAACCTCCACCTCCCAGATTCAAGCAATTCTCTGCCTCAGCCTCCTGAGTAGCTGGGATTACAGGTTCCCATCACCATGCCTGGCTAATTTTTTTGTATTTTTAGTAGAGACAGGGTTTCACCATCTTGAACCTGCTGGTCTTGAACTCCTGACCTCATGATCCACCTGCCTCAGCCTCCCAAAGTGCTGGGATTACAGGCATGAGCCACTGCGCCCAGCCATCAGCTGTTTCTTACCTGCTTTTCAGGGCATGGATTCCAAGCTACAACATGACAAATGTTCTCTCTACTCTTAATTATATATTCTAATGGGAGAAGACAAAAAAAGACCCCAAATAATTAAATAAACATATAAAGTTATACCAAGTAGTTGTAAATGCTATAAATAAATGGGGTGAGGAGATAGACAATGACACTGATTACTACTTTAAACAGTGTTTCCAGACAAGTACTCGAGGTGGCGGTAATATTTGAGCAGAGAACTGAATGAAGTACAGAAGGGAGCCATGCCCATTGCTGTGAGAAGAGCATTCCCTGTAGAGAGAATAGCAAGTGCAAAGGCCCTCAGGTAGGAGTGTGCTGCAGTGAGGAATGGTGAGACTCCATCACAGTTGTGGTATGCTGAATGGGGAGAGTAGTGATAAGCATTGAGGTTGGAGAAGGTGCCAGATGCCAGATCTCATAGAGTCAGGGTAGAATGCATTGCTGAAGAATTCTGAGAATGTCATGTTTTTCATCACGAGAATCCCATTCCTTCCCATTACTACTCTTGGGCACTCAAAGTGTCTCAAGATACTTTCATCAGAGTGGGCACCTCCCTACAGGCTTGAGATATCTATTTGCCAGTATTCTATGACATATGGTCAGAACTCTGCCTAGACCGAGATAATGGTTATAAACTGGGCATATCTGATCCTCTCTCATAGAAATTTTAGCTAGAATAGCCTGAGGAAATGAAGTTGTTAAGAGGTAGGGCAGGAGCTTAAGAGGTGTTTAGAGATGTCATGTCAAAGATAGTTAGGGGTTATAAACAAGCACATCCAATGCAATAGGGAAAAAATATAAGAAAGAAGAAATGAATAAGCAAGTCAGAGATGCAGGAGAGGGGAGCAGACTCCCAGAATAGCTGGGTGTGATTGGAGGAGAAGCACCTGAAGCATGATGCACTAACTCCTGCTTCTGAAGTTTCTAGAGGTGCCTAGTATTCAATTTAGGGGAGAACTGGCTATTCTATGATTATTTTCCTTGGAGTCCTATAAGACTCTTGTCATACATGATTCATTATCTTATGGGTATCCTTATAGTAAACCCCACCTTACTTGAGAAAATATGAGAAGTTTGTTTTGTGCAATCATAAAACCTAATTAAGGGCTGGGTATGGTGGCTTACACCTGTAATACAAGCACTTTGGGATGCCAAGGCAGGTGGATCAACTGAGGTCAGGAGTTCGAGACCAGCCTGATCAGTATGATGAAACCCTGTGTCTACTAAAAATACAAAAATTAGCCAGGCATGGTGGCATGCACCTGTAATCCCAGCTACTCGGGAGGCTGAGACAGAAGAATCACTTGAACATGGGAGGCAAAGGTTGCAGTGAGCTGAGATTGTGCCATTGCGCTCCAGCCTGGAACAAGAGTGAAACTCCATCTCAAAACAAACAAACAAAAAACAAAAAAACCTAATTAGGTTAAATAAATAAAATATATGTGCATTCCTGAGTTGTTATGACAATTTTATCTTTTTTTTCCTTTTTGTGGAGAATGAGGTCTTACTATATTGCCCAGAGAGGTCTTGAGCTCCTGGGCTCAAGCTGTCCTCTCACCTCTGCCTCCCTAAGAGCTGAGATTACAGGTGTGAGCCACCATACCTGGCCAGTATGGTAATTTGGCAATACATATCTCAGACATTCACGTTATGCTGAACCCTTGCATTCTTTAATACAAAAATGTTATTTGTAATGTACGCTTATTAATATATAAATTTTTTTTTACAAACATGGTAGAAATATCCAAAGGAAAGATGCTTGTTTCTTTATTTAATTTTTAAATCTTTCTGAAATCTATTAAATAAAAGTATCCACTTCCCCTTCCTAGGTCTATGAATTACATTTACTTTGGAAGAGATTTAAAAGTAAGAGACATGTGCATCTCAATAAAGTATAACAAAAATAGTGTCATGGATGTCAGTTTTTAAAAGAGAATAAATACTACAGTGGGACCCATAACTTGCTATGGAGTAATTATGATTTTACTGCAAAATTTAGGAGGTTTTAGCCCTAGAGTCAGACAAAATTAGGTTTAGATACTCAGCTTTTTCACTTGTCTACCTAAGAGACCTCAGAACAGTTACTCCGAACATTGATTTTCTCATATGTAAGATGGGAATGATAGTAGTATCCACCTCACATGTTTTTTGTGAGGATTAAATGAGCCAGCATGTGTAAAATATTTCACACCATATCTGGCATATAATGAATCCGCCATAAATGAAAGTTGTTATTCCATGTACTATTGGGTACCCTTGGACAAATAAAGTTCAATGCCGCGGTTTTTAGAAATTGTACTCTCATAAGGCCTTGCTTGGAGAAACAAAGGGAGGGGAGAATTGAAGAGATGAAAGAGTTTGAAGAAAACCTACGATTCTAGTGGGATTATTAAAGAAAAGAAGCTCTCCTGTACTCACACTCTCAAGAATTGGATTCCAAAGAAATCCTGTGACTTGAGTGGGGTTAATAAGAAGCTCCTCTGTGCTCACACTCTTAAGAATTGGATTCCAAAGGATCTGGACTAAGCAAGGCAGGGACTACCCTGGTCTTTTATTCCTTGAGCATGGTAGAAATCCTGGCCTAACTAATGCCAGTTGAGTGAATGAGTGATACTGTGATAAAGAGCTATTGAAAAACAAATATGACCATGAGGGTCTGAGGAAAAGTCCCCAAACTAGCAAAGCTTGGGAAATAGGGGTGGCCTATGACCACTGGGTCGCACTTGGTATCAGTTCTGAACTTGAGAACTCCATCAGCCAGGTGAGTGTGTGGCATCAAATTATCATCCTTGGCACAAAGTAGGTGCTCAATAGTATCTACTGAATGAGTAAATGCATGAATAAATGAAGTGTCCTCTGAAAAACCTGTTCAACATCATCATTAAAATGGCACCAATTCATGGGAAACATACATGGGCAACATTTTCCTAAAGAAGAATGAAAATTATAGAGCAAGGTCTTAATGAAATCACTTTCTCCTTATCTATTATGCTTCCTAATTAAAGTGCATTGTAATATAGCACAACTTAGAAAATACAGCTTGGTCTCTAAAGGCTTGTGAGAGCTAAACTGTTGCCAAAGACATTATGAACTTGCATTATTTAAGTGAAAATACATGTCTATTCATTCAGCTAAAAAAGATGCTGATATAGCAGGACTTAGATTATTTTTCAACTTTTCTATTAATTCAGACTCACATTTCTGATCATATCCTAAAAGCACACCTAATTCTTCATGTAATTTCATAAAATGTATGTGCTGTCCTGAGGAAATGAGAGCAAATGTTTAGAAAAAAAATGCAAAATAAATTATTCCGGTTTTTGATAATTGATCTATGTGATGTCCCTTGGTTTTAATAAGTAGTAACAATGCATAACTGAAGAAATTAAAAGCAAAGCACTCTACATGTTTTAAATGCTGTAAAAATCACGAGAACTTTGTTTCTCTATCATACCTGATAAGAGCCATTTCCATAATGATTCTCTTTTTGGTTGTTCTAAAAGCAACATGAAGCAGTGAAAAGGTAGCTTTAGACCAGAAATGCAAATTCCTATTAGTATAAAAGATGGAAAGATTGTTTGGGACCAAGAAAAGTCAAGGTATGCCAAGACTGTAATAACAGGAACCCAATACGGGGTTGCCAAGTGCAATGTTCCTAAAGCACATCTCCCAATATTGCACAATAAGTCATTACCATGGCAACTCAACCTTTACCGACATAAAAGAAACACCTCACATTCTCTCTTCAGAATGACACAGATCTCACAAAGGATCAAGGGATTTGTTTAAAAAATACTTCTCTAGTACTATTTTTAATGGCTGAAAGACAGATTTAGGGTGTGGGGTCAATGTGTAGACAGAATGAAGATAAACTGAGTACATGAATGATTGAGTTAAGCTTTTTTACAGTTTTATGGCAAGAAGTTCTACTGGACTGATGTAAATACATACAAATCTGTATACATTGGATAAAAGAGAAGTCTAATAAATGCAAGTGTCATTTCTCCCCTGAATACCAATGGAAGAGTACAAGTATTTCAGTTTTATGCTGTTTCAAAGGATACTTTGAAACCCCACTCCAGACATTGGTCCTTAAAGTCTACCACTTTACCTAAAGAATTTTCCTGAAAACCACTATATTTAAACACTAATATGGGTAATAAAAGAGTCAATTTCCTACATAAGTGAGCCCCAAATCTTAAAAAAATTAAGAAGAATTTAGGAGTCAAATAATTGAAGGTAAGACTGCAATTAAGTCAAAGGACCTACTGATCAGTGCACCAAGCAGATGCTAGTGGAAAGGTGTTGCTGATTGGTTCATATTCAACCTCTTGGAAAAATAATTTAAAATATGAGCTTTCTTGGCACTTTGGTAGCATCATCTTCTAATAAAAGAAGATCTGATCACTCAAAATCCAAGCAGCTTTCGCTACAGTGCAGTCTCCTCAGATACGTGGACTTAAAAACCCCGAGGTCTGACATGAGCTAAGAGGCTCATTAGGGAGAGACAGCAGAACCCCAGAAGCACTTGGAGCAGGCAGTAATGCCTCCATCTCTTAATACTGCATTTCTAAAGGGAATCCCTTGGAATCCGGTGGCTCTGTTAAATATTAAAGTGTTCTACAGAGGCAGGTAAAAGAATAAAAACTAGAATGCTTTTGTGATTATCTTAAAATCACTCTCAAGCCCCAAGTGACCTGCCTCACTGTATATAGCCATCTCTCAGTCTCTCTGCAAGGCTGGTTCCAGGACCTACAATGGATATAAGAAGCTCAAGTTAAGATGGTGTCCTATTTGCATGTAACCTCCTGTATACTTTAAATAATCTCTGATTACTTATAATACCTAATACAGTGTAAATGCTTTGTAAATAGTTGTTACACTGTATTGTTTAGGGAATAATAACAAGAAAAATGCCTGTCTTGTTTGGTACAGATGCAATTATTCTTTAACTTTTCTCAGATATTTTTGACCTGCAATTTGTTGAATCCCTGGACACAGAACCCACAACTACAAAGGGCTGACTGTACATATTTTGAGTTCAGTCACATCAAACATTCATTTAACATATTCAAATTTAACAAAACACACTAGGACAGAAAAGCAATAGGAGAATAATTAAAACCATTCTGTTGGTGGTTTCCTTCATCTAAGAACTGTTCTGGGACAAGCGTGAGCTGGGAGAATCTGCCCTTTGTGTTGGCTCAGCTGGACCCTGTCCTTTGTGACTGTTGCTGTTCGCTGTGCGAGTGAGTGTCTCACTGGGCTGAAGGCATCCTGAAATTACGCACTTGTTCATGTTCAGCAGAAGTAACCATAGTTTGTTCCCACATTGGAGGTGGTAAGCTGGCCTTTAATATGGAGCCTTCCTATTTTCAAGGGCAGTTTTGGCACCTAATTTTCTCTGGATGCATTGATTTTGGAACATAACAAACAAGTAAGATGCATCTTCTAAGATCTTTTTTTTGTTTGTTTTTGTTTATTTGTTTGTTTTTCTGAGATGGTGTCTTGCTCTGTTGTCACCCAGGCTGGAGTGCAGTGCCATGATCTTGGCTCACTGCAACCTCCACCTCCCGGGTTCAAGTGATTCTCCTGCCTCAGCCTCCTGAGTGGCTGGGATTACAGGTATGTGCTACCATGCCCGGTTAATTTTCGTATTTTTAGTAGAGACGGGGTTTCACCATGCTGATCAGGCTGGTCTCAAACTCCTGACCTTGTGATTCACCCGCCTCAGCCTCCCAAAGTGCTGGGATTACAGGGATGAGTCACTGAGCCCAGCTAGATCTATCTTTTAAATTCTAAGAAATGTTAGAGGATCTTGACTTTCTGGAACCAGAGTGTCTGGTTTCTTTAAAACGCTGTTTTAACTACCTAAAATTTAAAATGAAATTAAAAAATGAAAAACAAAATGTAGCTTATAAATAGAGTGAGGTCCAAAAGTTTATTTGCAAGCTGAGAGTTTGGAACTCAGAATGCATTTTGATATTAAAACAATGTTATAAATTTTATAAAAGGTATATGCATTCCCAAAATACCCACATAAATCTTTGTTTTGAAATGTATACCTTTGCAAAGAAAAACCGGAAGCAGAAGGGAAAAAGGATGCAGAGAAGAAAGCATAGTACCGCAGCTGAGAGTGCTAGAGCAGCACTATGTGTGTTCAAATACCATCACTCAGTAGCTTTTGGTACTGACAAGTTGAACTCTGAGTTTGTGCATCTTTAGGATGAGATAATAGAGTATGTGCCTCAGCCATGCACTTGAGGATATAATGGGCCAATAGTACCCATGTTGCACATAGGAAGGTCTCTGTTTGCTTTTGCACTGGTTCTTCTGGGTGTGATTGGTTTACACACTACATTTCCACTCCCTATGCTTCTCCAAACAACAGCCATTCTTGAGACAGGGGATTCAGGAATCTTAACCAAAAAGCCATGTCCAGCACAGAACATTCGCTCTAAAGAGTATTTTTCTAAAGTGAATGGAAAGAAAGGAGAAATGTGTACTACAGAGAGCAGTCTGGGAAAAGTTCCTCTTACTGGGCTCCAGCATCCACGCTTTCCTAGGCCAAGCACTTGTGCTGACCTGTTCTGCTATTATTGTTAGCAAATAACATTGGAGTTCTGTCTGTTTGTAAGTGTGACCCTGGTTCCTATGAGTGTATGACACACAGTAAGCTCTCAAAAATTTCGTTGAATAAATGCATGTAGAAAAGAAAGTAGACAAGCAAGCGCTTGAGCTGGGCCAGGCACTGATGCTGACCTATTCTGCTATTATTATTAGCAAATAACATGCTCTCCTCTAGTCCAGGGATGCTTGCAGCAGGAGGCAGATGTAGACACATGAGTGTAAGGAGAGGGGAACTTCCCCATGCTTCCCAAAGCCCACAGACAGGCCTTGTGGAGGTGTCTTTATAGGAAAGCCCAGAGCAATGAGGACAGAGGGAACAACAAGAGCTCTTTCAGCAACATTCCTGGTACTCTCCCCTCTGCCTCCCACAATGCCAGTCCTTCACTGGACACAGTCCTGCTGGGGTAACTTCCCACTTTTTAGCTTTTCTCTGAGATCTCCCAAATGTTCTGTGTGGGGGAAATGGCAAAAGCATATGGACACAGGGAGGGGAGCACTACACACTGGGGTCAGTTGGGGGGAAATAGGGGAGGGACAGTGGGGGTGGGGAGCTGAGGAGAGATACCAAGGGGAGAAAAGCCAGATGTAGGTGATGGGGAGGAAGGCAGCAAATCACACTGCCACGTGTGTACCTATGCAACAATTTTGCATGTTCTTCACATGTACCCCAAAACCTAAAATGCAATAAAATAAATAAATGGGGAAAAAAATAAATAAAAAAAATAAAAAAATAAAATGAATTATACACAATGCGAATACCAAGAATTCTGTATGGGCCTCACCACTTTCTCAATTCCAAGGAAACTGTCCTCAAATAAAATATATTTGGGCAAAGAACTTCTTTTAGCATGTTTAAGCATATATCAATTGCTTGCACCATTCATTCATTCATTCATTCATTTAATAAATCTTTTGTGTAGGATTATGTTACATTGTAAGAGTGCAGAAACAAGTAAGCCTTTGTTTTGTTTAAGGAAAATATATTTCCCTTGAGGAGCTCACAGTTTAAATTAAGGAGAGAAAATAGTCTGCTTTGATTAAGGGCAGCATAACTGAGGATAACTCAATTATTGACAAATCAAAATTTCTCTTATCCATGCAGCTAGAACACAGTAGCTAAGCCTGCAGTCTACAGAGCACTCTCTGTGTACAGTGCTGTCTGATGGCCTGGGGAGTCCTCAGAGAATGTAGAAAGGAAATATAATGTCTCTGAAAACATTTTTCATTTTCCTGGACGGACCTAGCTCTGCTCCTGCCCACAGTGTGCAGGCTGCTTATGTGGACAGGGTTCTCATGAAGTTGGAGAAGGTCTGTATGATCCACATTAAAACTGGACTTCATCAAAGCAGATGGCATACTTATTTGGAAACCCAGAATAGTAACATGGTACTTACAATTAAGCTGTATTTCTAAGTTTTCATTTCCTTCCATCTGGTTAAGAACTTGATTACCAGGTTATTTGGAACAATTTTAAAAGAGAGAGGGCATAAGGGAGAATATTCAATAGGAGAGGTTGATAAGCAGAACATTTGGTTTTCCTTTCACTAGTCTCAGGGAAAAAAAGGTATAGTCAGTGCATTTCATGATATCATCTAAAACTAAGAATGCATTGAGGGAAAATGGTGTCTTTTCAAAGGGCTCTTGAGCTCTGCAAGTGAAGTTCTGCATGGTAATCAACAGCACTATTCACCAGTGTTTCTGGGGCCCTGCATTCCTAGCATATGGTAGGATTGTACTTCCCTGCCCTTTTTAAGTTAGGCATGGCCATGTGACTTACAAGGTCCAACAATATATGAACAGAGGTGATAACATCACTTCCAGGCAGAAGCTTGAACAGCCAGTGTACCATTTGCCACATCTCTTAATTAGTCTGCCAGAGCAATGGACAATGTCCCCTTGGGTCCCAAGGTAAGGCCAACGCAGAGTGAACTTCCAGTGAACCCACGAAAGAAATGCAGTTTTAAAAAAAACTAAACCTTGTGCTTAAAGCTGCTGAGTTCTTGGGGCTATTTGCTCCTGCAGCATAACCTGGACTATTCTAACTGACAAAACGTAGGAAAGGAGAGTTTATTTAACTGCCAGGCTGACTGCATGAGAATCACAGGAGGAAGCATTCCTCCTGTGTCTAAGTTGTTCCATATTCCCTTGCAATTTATCTTTTAATTTTTAAGCTTTGGGCTATACTTTAAAGTCTTATAAGGGAGGAGCGGATCCAAGATGGCCGTTTAGGAACAGCTCAGGATTGCAGCTCCCAGTGAAAGCGCAGAGGGTGAGTGGACGCCGCGTTTTTATTGCCCACAGACTAGGAAACTCCCGGGTAGAGGTGCTCCACGGTCGCCAGCGCGGCTGTTTCGGCCAGCGCGGCTGCGCCGGCCAGCGCGGCTGCTTTGCCCCGCGCGGCTGCTTTGTCGGCGCCCCGGAGCCGCAGTTCTCAGTACAAAATACACTGATCCGGGGGCCCTTTAGGCTGGCGATTGGAGCCACGGGAAGTCGCCCATACGCTGGTTCAAAAAGGGGACTGAGCAGAGAACCAGGACAGGAGATTCCAGGGCAAAAAAAAGAAAAAAAAGCGCCACAAACCTCAGTGCCGCTGTTTAAGCCAGCGCAGTGAGTGGCC
>NW_016107340.1:5921521-6001660 GCF_001604975.1 Cebus imitator | reverse complement strand
AAAAAAAAAAAAGTCTTATAAGGGAATATAACTTTATTGATCTTCTGTTGTTTTTGTATTTATTTTTGAAATAGTAGCAAGATATGAAGGAAGAAAAAGCTATAAATTGGAAATTTGAAGATGAAGGTTACTTAACTGGTTTACTGGCTCTGCCACTAATCATCTGTGTGACCCTTTAACAAGTCATTAATGTCCTGGGGCCTTGGTCTTCTTGTCTGCAGCACAGACAACTAGAACTAGACATTCAATGGCAAAGTAGCATCTTGTGATAAATTGCACCTAGCCCTGAAATGAGTTTTGTTTGTTCCTCCCAGAAATGAGCTCCTGCTTTTAATTAAGCCATGCAAAAAAAAAATCTATTTGTCAATATTAAAATTCAAGAGCATTTACATAAAAATCCAACTTGCTTGTCTACTTTCTTTTCTACATGTATTTATTCAGCTTACTGTGTGCCATACACTCTTATAGGTACCAGGGTCACAGTTACAATCAAACAAAAGTCCATGCCCTCATAGAGTTGACATTTGAGAACATTTCCAGCTTCTCTTGGATATTTGGAAGATCTGGCAACATAGGGTCCATATTCCAACAAAGCAACAGTTGCTGGGAAGCTGGGAACCCACTCCCTGTGGATAGGGCATGTGGTCTGCTCCTCCAGGTTCAGAGAGGCCCATGTGGGCACTCACTCTGCCTGCCTGGCCCCTATGGGCCTGTGAGTTTGTGATGATCTCTCAGAAGCCTTTATTTCTAACAACCATGATTCTAAAAGTATATCCAACACAAAATGAAAACTGAGTATTTTCACATGTTACAGAAAATCATGAGCTATGGATGGATATTAAAAAGCAAAGGCTTCTGCCCTCTGTCCTGCTTAGCCCTCCTGTCTCTCACTTGACGGAACTATTCCAGAAAGAATGACACCCAGCACACTCAATGTCTCCTTGGCCTTCTTCCTGTTCCTTTTACCTCTCTGTCACTGCTTTTCCAGCAGGCTTTTATTCTAGAGATACAGATTAGCTTTGTAAATAACCAGGAGTACCTCTACCTTAGGAATCTTATATATCTAAATACTTGCCTAAAGTTTCAGTTGAGCAGTTGAATGGGAATGAGCATATTGCTTTAATGAGATTCTGGAAGGTCCTGTTTGCTCTACAATGTTATTTGCTAACTCATGTTTTCCTTCCCAGTTAAGCCAAGAAGGCACGTGTGTGCTAAGTAATGGTTACATGTTTCAGCCCCAATGGGAACTAACTTCGAAAAGTATGAGGGCTGGAATACACTAAAAAATTATTTGCTGGGCTACTGTAAATCATCTGTCATGCAGCCATTCTTTTCCCTTATGCCTTTTCCTGCTCCTTTGCTCTTTGTTTCTTCTCTCCCACTAGGTGGAACGGCGGATGAGTCATCTTTTTGAGTCATTTCCTTTATTAAGTGGCAGGGTTAATGGCATCGAGATAGGGAAGAAGGAAGACAAAACATCAAAGCTATTACCACATGTATTAATGGATGGATATACACACACATCTACACCCGCAAGGAACACACATATATTCCATTACTCAAGTGAAAGACAATTAAAAGATTGTTTTTCTCCGTAAAAAATTTCATCTAAAGGCTGAGATACAGCAAGCCAAGTTTCTGTCAGGGCAAAAATTTATAGCCAAGTCATAAAAGCTTGGAAATAGCAAGACACATGGAAACCCTGACATCATCTTAACTACACTGTCGCCAAACGCAATGTTAAAATGTACATGCAGAAGTTCCTTTATAAGCCTATGCATTAGTCCTATAGATATGTCTAGAATTATATTTCCAATGGCTGACAAACCTATCCCACCTCTGAGTGGAATAATTATTCTAGGTTCCAGATCAAAATAGGTTCTTTTCAGTCAAGATTCTAAAAATATCTCCCTGAAGCTGAAAAACACCACCAAATATTAATGGGAATAAGAAGAAGAAGAATCATGCTAACAACTAACATTTATTGAGAACTTATGTTCCGAGCCCTGTGCTAGACATTTCTCTCATATTATCTCATACAATCATCCCAGCTTCCACCCTGTAACAGGGTTCGTGTGCAGGTTATTCTCCATTTGCTCCTGCAGATCCATTCTTCATCTTTCTTATACCCTGTTTTGTGCCCTGGGCTCTGACCTTTATGGATTTCATCATTGGAGTTTCCATGTCTTCTGGCTTCTGTCAGATCCCCAAAGTAAGATGAGAGTAAAATCTGGTATTTATTTTCCCAGCTTGAGCTCTTTTGGGCTGAGGACTGGCATATTTGTTACCCATCTCCTGGCAGGGGACCTCTTCCACAGGGACCACCCTCTCTTCAGCTGGTGGCAGCTGCTCCCCTCTTCAGAGATGGGAGCCACTTTGCTACCCACAGGATGCTTTACTGTCCTTTGTTGACTTCCCTTAACTCTACCTACACTTTTATCCCTTGTTAAATTCTCTCAATTACTTTGAGTGTGCCATCTATTTTATGGACTCTGAAAAGTAGAGTACAATCATCATTTCCCATTTTGTAGATTGAAAACTACTGAAACTGACCTGTTTTGGGACATGTCCAAGATTGCACAGCTGGTAAAAGCTAGAGTCAAGATTTGATCTCAGATCTTATCTCAGCCCAGGCTCTTAAGCAATATGATATACACTCTATAACAGAGTCACTACTGTGTTGATTTTCCGCAGAGGTGTCAAGAAAAGAGTCTAGGCTTCCAGCCCAGTAAAGAGCTGACTTGACTTTATCACTGCTTAGCTGGATGTTGTTGGCTTTCTAAGCCACCTGGTGTCTCTGTGCCTTGGCTTCATCATCTATAAAATGCAGGAAATAAGACTCGTTCCACTTACTCCTCAGGATTCTTGCAAGAATAAAAATGAGAAAAGAGATATGAAACAACCTTAAAAGGATTTGACTGCTACATAAATGTAAACTAGTTTTTTTGAGTTGTACCATTTGTAACAGTATTAAGATATAGATCCCTCTGTATATATTTATGTATATGTATGTGAATGTGCACACACAGAATTTCTTTTACTCATTCTGTAGATTAGAGTACCACTATTCTTCAATGATACAAACCCGTTGTCAGGTTATCTACAATCATTTTCCCATATTTGAATGTACAGTTCAAAATTTATATATTCTAAACATTAGGACCCCACATTCACATTCAACAATTCTAAAAAGTAAGAAAATTGTATTCATCATTGTCAGTTCTCTGTGTAACAAGACATACTTATAACTTTAGAGAATATGATAATATATGAAGATATATTTTTATAAAATGGATTTATCCCACATGAATAGGTAATGAGAAACTTTTTTCTTAAATTGGGTTTGTTTATGCTACAGTTGAGATACATATAAATAATAGTAATGATTGAAATAAAAATAAAAGCTTCTGTAAGGGATAGAGAAAAGATGGATTCTACTCCTTTACATCAGTTTGGAGGTAAGTAGATATTTGATAATATTCTAGGATACAGATCCTTGGAATGAGAACCAGTGTTTTGTTAGTGAAGCCCTAGGCCAGGAGGAATTCCAGGAACCTCAGGGAGCAAGGTGCTCCTGGTTGTGGAAGTGGTGAACAGGTGGGCTCCCTAAGAACCTCAGGGGTTTGGTTAATGTGACATCATCAAATAGAGGCAAATCCAGAGCCCCTGAGTGTGCTATAGCCTATATACCCCAGTACCCACACCCTAGCTTACAGATCAGTGATGATTACCTCCTTTCGCATTGGCAAGGCAGGCTGGCTACTGCAAGAGAAAAAGCAGGCACCACCATAGCACCATTGAGACAACCCTCACCTTCCTTTGGCCATAGTTTTGACTTATTTTCTGACTTTGGAAATATCATGTAATTATTTGGCAATGCAATTATCCTGTTGACAAAATATGTACCAGCTTCCTGCCTCTTGCTCACATGATGCCAGATTTTTTTTGAGACTTGAGAAAATATTGCAATATATGAAGGAACAAAGTGGGGGAAAAAAAATGTTGCAATATAATTTTTTTTAATGGAGTCTCCTGTCACCCAGGTTGGAGAGCAGTGGTGCAATCTCGGCTTATTGCAACCTCCGTCTCCTGGGTTCAGGCAATTCTCCTGCCTCAGCCTCCCATGTAGCTGGGACTACAGGCTTATGCCACCATGCCACGTTAATTTTTGTAGTTTTAGTAGAGATGTGGGTATCACCATGTTGGCCAGGCTGATTTTGAACTCCTGGCCTCTAGTGATTCACCCACCTTGGTCTCCCAAAGTGTTGGGATTACAGGTGTGAGCCACTGCGCTCAGCCTGCAATAGAAATTGAAGGGCAATTAATTATTTGCATTTGAACTAAAGTTACTTATGCATTTGTCATATGTCTTTAACTTATGACAAGCTTTTACTCAGGTAATAGGCATTTGGCATTGAATGTTTCTGATGTAAAAGATCTTGGCTCAGGGCCGTGGGACTTCCTCATCCTTGGCAATCCTGCTCATACTGCTTCCTATCTAGATAGGCTGATGGAGGTAGTAATGCATAATAGTGAGGAGGCTGGCTTCTAGAGTCAGCCAGGTTGGGTGGCCTTTGATAAAATTCTTCTCTGAGCCTCAGTTTACTTTACTTACCTATAAAATGGAGATGATAGCACCAACTTCATAGAGAAGTTGCGAGCTTTATATTAAAATAAATGTGGCCGGGGGCGGTGGCTCATGCCTGTAATCCCAGCACTTTGGGAGGCCGAGGCGGGTGGATCACGAGGTCAAGAGATCGAGACCATCCTGGTCAACACGGTGAAACCCCGTCTCTACTAAAACTACAAAAAATTAGCTGGGCATGGTGGCACGTGCCTGTAATCCCAGCTACTCAGGAGGCTGAGGCAGGAGAATTGCCTGAACCCAGGAGGCGGAGGTTGCGGTGAGCCGAGATCGCGCCATTGCACTCCAGCCTGGGTAACAAGAGCGAAACTCCGCCTCAAAAAAAAAAAATATGCTAAAATAAATGTAAGCACTTAGTAATGTGCCTGATACATAGTAACAACCCAATCGATGTTAATACTGCCTTCCTGATCCCAGTTTATTTTTGACACAGCACCTAACATACCAAATACATTTACTTACATTTTTGCCTTTTGACTCTCACCTCCAACTCTGCCCCTCAAGTGCTCTGAACTGTGCCCAGTATATAGCAGGTGCTCAATAAATATTGGTTGTATGAATCAAAGGAATGTATAGACAGGACCCCTGCCCTACGCAAGTTTACTAATGAGTTGGCAGATAAGACATTTATGTGCCAGACACCTAGTAATTATGCCTGACAGAGAATAGGTGGAATGGGAGTGTAACACACAGAGGCGACTGACAATATTTCCCCTCCATTTTCTGGGTTTTAACTTGATGCTTTAACATGATGACAGGTAGCTCTATTGGTTTCCTACTGCTGCTACAACACATTATCACAAAAATAGTGGCTTATGACAACAGAAACTTACTTTCTTACAGTTGTGGAGAGCAGAATCCTGAACTCAGTTTTACTGGGCTAAAGTCAAGATGCAGATGGGCTGATTCCTCCTGGAGGATTTAGAAGAGAATCCATTTCCTAGCCTTTTCCAGCTTCCATAGTTGCATTCCTTGGCTCTCAGCCCCGTCCTCCATCTGAAAGCTAGCAGCGTGACATCCTCAAATCTCTCACTGCTCTGTCATCACATTGCCTTCTGTCTGGCTCTTATGTAGTCAACTATCTCTCTGCTTCATTCTTGTAAAGATACCTGTGATTACACTTAAGAACCACCCAGATAATCAAGGATAATCCCCTGTCTCAAGATCCTAAATTTAATCCCATCTGCAAAGTCCTTTTATCAATGAACATGCACAGAGTCCAGGGATTTGGGGGTATCATTATAGAGCCTACCAGAGTAGCCAAAAAATAGGGGTGGGAGGAAATGTTTTGGACCTTTTTCTAGTCCATTTAAATATTGAATCCAGTAAATGTGTCAGTGAATTGATAAGAATATGCCCTTTTTTATGCTGTCTACTGTTAATCAGAATTTGCTTAAATTCTTTCACTGGATTTCATTTAAACATATAAATCTGAGCTATTGCTGTTTGCTACTAATGCTGTGGAAGTATAATAACATTGATACTTCCTAAGAAACAGAAATGTGAAGCAAAAATATCCAGTCTGCAATACCGCGTGAGGTGCAGGGTTGAGGAGACAAAAGACAGGGAGAGAAGTGCTCACAAAGCAAAGTTCTCAGGGCTAGTTGTTCTGACTGGAACCAGGCTTGTGACCATTTCTGCCAGAAGAGGCAGTTGTTGACACCCTCCCTGCCTTGAGAGAAATTTCCACAAACATTGGGGAGAGGGCCAAATGAGCAATCAACTTGCACTCTCTGAGCTTGCAGCAATCTTTTTCACTATAGTAGAACTTGACCACTCAAATGCATATAGAACTAATTTCATTATTATGAGTTTTTTTGTTTTGTTTTGTTTTGTTTTTTGAGACAGGTTCTCACTCTGACACTCAGGCTGGAGTGCAGTGGTGCTATCTTGGCTCATTGTAACCTCAACCTCCCAGGTTTAAGCAATTCTCCTGCCTCAGCCTCCCAAGTAGCTGGGATTACAGGTGTGCACCACCACACCCAGATAATTTTTGTATTTTTAGTAGAGACAGGGTTTTACCGTATTGGCCAGGCTGGTCTCAAACCCCTGACCTCAAGTGATCCACTTGCCTGGGCCTCCCAAAGTGCTGGAATTATGAGATATTTGACATAGCTACAATGGGCATTTGTATATACACATTTTGGGGAAATTTTGTTGGGTTTAGCATATGAAAGGTCTCCTTCTTACTAGAACTCTCAATAGTTCACTTTTCATGCTATTTAAAACCTCTGGAAACATGTCTTCTTAAAGATAAGGATGTAGTATTGATTTCTGTCTTAAGTGTAATATCCATGTCTTCCACCAGAGGTGATGGTCTACGTTAATGTGGTCACAATACCTGCCTGCTTTACTCAGCAATAGCATCCACACTACCAGTTGTCTGATAAAACCAATTTAACACTGCAATTGTGCATGTCACTAAGCTCTGCTCATTCTAATAGCATCATGTTCCCATAGTTACTAATGTCTTTCAAGGCAAGGTTGGGGGAGCACACAGCAGTTTAAAAATTATAGATAAAAGGAGAATGAAAAGTAACATAAATAAAAAGTGTGATGAGTGTGGTGCTCCAAAACTGATTGCTGCCCGGGTAGGGAAATACAGCTTATGAATGGATAACTGTCAACAGGCTGCACAGCCTATCTACCCACTGAGTCCCTTAAATGCTTAAAAGGAAGAGACTCAGGTGCATGCTGCACTATTCATAGTCAATAAATGGGGCTAAGGAAAGATTCAGGAGTAACAAGTCACAGTTGTGTTGATGTGTCCCTTGGCCCCACACCAGGTGTTTGGAATAACTTCCTAAGGAGCATCTTTGCTTCTCTCTCACACATACCAGCCATCTTCCGAAGGCACCTTTCCTCCTGGACCACTCACTCAGTGCTAAAGAATATGCAATGACTCTCACTGTCTTACTGATGGAGGCCAAATTCCTCACGAGGAAACCTGGGCACTGCTGGTACAGGTCAGTGCATGGGTGCATCTTCTCATACTCCCTGTGCCTCTGCTCCAGGCAGTCTGGTCCTCCCTTCACCTCACACAGCTGACCTGTTCTCCCCACACCACTCATCCACAGCCTATCCTTCAGTGGTAGGACTTAAGCTTCACCTTCTTCTTCAAGCCTTCTTGATAACTCTCTGGTCAAAATTTATCTTTCCCTTTCCTATTTTCTCACAACACATACTCTTGGCTTAACTTGTTAGGGTATAAACATCAGTTGGTTTTATTTTTCCTACTCATAACTTTCAATTTAACTCCTTGGAACCCTTTCTCTCTTTTCCACAGGGTGATAGCTTCATTGAGCCTCTGTTGGCTCAATTCCATGACTTTTAAATCACTTTTCTTAAAACACTTTCTAAGATTCAGCCCTGCTACTTTCAACATGTTGATCTCATATTTAATTCACATTTCTTATCTCTTTCCATCCCTGCCCATACCCTAATCCAGTGCTACTGGCACATAAAAGCAGGAGAAGAAGAGGGGTCTTCTGCTCCTCAGACACCATCTCTTCTTTCGCTTGCACCTGCTTCTGGTGTTGATCCAAAAAATGAGGAAAATGGACAGAAGTCTTCTTTCTGCCCTCCCCATGGAGAGTTCCAGTCCTCCCCACGTCTGGGCCCTAATTGCTTCCCTGGCTCCTTTTCTTGAAGCTCAGCAGGTGGATGCTGGTAGACAGTTCTTAGGAGGTAGGACCCTTTATGAAATAAGCTGATAGCTTATTATCAACTCTGGCGCAAACCCACCCTGTCCCACCCAGAAGTCTGTAACTCGCAAATTCATCCCCTTGGGCTCAATGTTCAGGGACTGCAGGCCCAACTGGAATCCTGTTTTCACACCTCCTTATACCTCATATCTTTGCACATCACCCGTCTCTCTCCAGACCATTCCTCCACACCCTGGCAGCAGCCAGTGGCTTGAAAACTATCAAGATGCCATTCCATCACCATCTTGGATTTTGAGGATGTTATACAGTTATGGCAAGTTTATAAATGATTGTCTTGGAGTCTCCCTTTTGGCTTGGGGACAGAGAGAGAAACACCCCATTCTCTTGAGAAGGACTAGTGAAGGGAGAAAGACCACTGCACTACTACACAAAGAGGCCTCTCATTCTTCTCCAGTTTGCTTCTTTATATTAAATTGGGGGAGTAGAAGATGGAGATGGTGCCAGGATTGATTCTGCTGAAATCTCATCACTCAACAAGCCCTGTTGGAGGTACTTGGCAGCTGTGTGAACAGAATGCATAGGACTAATCTCATTCTTTGAACAATAGAAAACATTGCAGTAGGCACTTGGCTTTTTCTTTAGTTCCTAGAATTGTGAAGGCCCAGTCTTCTGCCCCTGCAATCTCTGGCTTATGACACTTGATAATCAGGTTGATGGCAAAGACAGCAGCAGGACTGAGGATGGCCAGTCTTTTCACCACTCCTTTTGTAAGCATAGGCCAGCTCTTTCTTTGATGCTGATCACAAGGATTGGGTGAGCTGGGATCCATGGTTTGTAGTATTCCATTTGACATATTATTTTAATTTTATTGAGCAATCTACTTTATATTATCTAACATTGTTCTTGACTCATTTAAGCAGGTAAATTTTGTCTTCCAATAAGGGTAAAAGCTGAAAGGAGTAGCACTCAATATTTCTTTTGCTTTATGCAGAAAACCTACCACGGTGCTATGCACACAACAGATAAGAACTAGATTTGTTGACTTGAATGGAACATGAACAGCATGGGCTTATAGGTCCTGAGAGCTGGTGCTGGCATCTGTGATGGCTTCCCACTGCCACATAAAGGCTAGAAAGGGCTGAGGCCTCTGTGGTAAAGACAACGGCCGCCTCATTCAGGCTAATAAAGTTGTGTCTACATGATATGCAATATTAGTTTCATTCATCAAAAACTCAGAAAAGGCAGATTTAAAATTTGTATTTCCATTGTCAAAAATATAAAATATCCATATGATTAGGTATTTGCTTGTTATTTAAAAAAAATAAACGGATATATTGTTCACAACTCAGTAAGGAGACAGAGAGAAGTAGATAAGACAAGAAAAAAGTAAATTTCTAATACATGACCAGGTGAAATGTTTGATTTCCAGTTTTGAAATTGGAGGGAAGATTATTTTTTCTTTTTAGAAGAACAAAAAGGAGAAAAAAAAGTAATGGGCCCCCAATTAAAAGGGAAAAATATAACTTTTATTGAAAATCTGAAAGCTAATGCTAAATAAATTCTCAGTACAAGTGTGTATGCCAATTTTTTGTTCTTATATTACATATTCCTTAAATTCTAATGCTCTATCAGTGGAAAAATGCACCAGCCATTTAAAAATAGCTATTCAGAACAAAGAAACATGGTGACAAAAATCCTGATGCTCTCTAATGTGATAAAATAGACTGTCAGAATGTTAAAGTCATTGCTGTGCTAAGTCTTCCATTCAGTCTCCTTAACAACTTGTAAGACAGATACTGTCACAATCTACATTTCCCTGATGAAAAGCTTGGCCAGCATCAAGAAAGCATAAGTGGCAGTACCGAATTCAAACTCAAGGCTGAGCACTACAGTGAACAGCGCCAGATTAGAAGCTCTGTATGTGAGAGAACTGCATCATTATCATCATGGGCTTATCTACAGCTTCTCACTGCTTCCATCTCTGCCTCCACAATTCAAGTCACCATCGTCCTCATGAACTGACTGTACACTATTTCTTATAATAATATATTTCTCAGCTTACACTTGTGCCCCTACAGTTAATTCCTCACCAAGAAACCCTAGCAATCCTTAGGAAGCCCAAGTCAGATAATGTCACTCCTCAGCTCAAAACCCTGCTCCATCTCACTCACCCAGAATAAAATGAAAAGTCCCCCACAGGGCCCTCAATATCTGGCCCATTCCAACCTTAATGTTCTCCTGATTGTTCCTCAGCTGTGCACTCAGGCCTTTGCACTTGCTCTTTCCTCTGCCTGGATTGATTTTTCTCGCAGATACCCAAAGCCTCACTTAATCACTTTCTTCCAGTCTATGACTGAAAGTTATCAAATAATATCCCTGCCTGACCTCTTTCAATAGCACCCACCACAACTTTCCACCTTTTACCTGGCTTATCTTCGTAGCAAGTATTACCTCCTGACATACTAAACATATACTTATTTGTTTCTTTTTCTCCTCTTCTACGATATAAGCTTTCCAAAGGCAAGACTATCTTGTTCATCACTCCCTTATCCTCAACACCCAGAACAGTGCCTGGCACAGAGTAGGTGCTTAGGGAATGTTTACTGAATGAGTCAACTGACTCCAAATCATATGATTAAGAATTCATATCTATGATGATGCTCAGTTAGAGACTATATTCTGTACAGCCTTACTCTATTCTGAAAAATCAAAATTAAATATGAAACAAGTTTCAATGACAATAGTTTAATAATGAGACAGACCTGTCCTGTAACTTGTGCACATTGTGGTTAGAATAATGACATTTCAGTAATAATGTGGTCAGTTGACAGCTTCCCATGTACACATCTGCACCTTCCTCAGCCCAGAGATAAATTGAGCTACCTTGGGTTCCCCTCCATCAGAGGGGAGATGATGGCACAAGGATGATTTCACAGCCCTAATTTCCTTTTTAAAGTTGGCTCTGCACTACCAAACTCCGCTTCAATTTTAATAAAATTCGCTCATGTTCCAACCCTACGTGGGAAAGCAATTTAATCATTCTTTTGAGAAATAAGTATACTGGTAAGAGGAACTTTTTAAGCAAATAAATAATTTCTTTTCTTGTGGAGGTAGACCAACAACAAAAATGATGAAAAGAATCCAGACTGAGCAAGTTCCCTGTTTTCATAAAAATAATCTCTTCTGTTCTAAAATCAAATCAGCATAGTCTCTGAATGGCTAAGTCTGGAGACTCATGCCTCTTTGCAGTATGAAGCATATGTCCTCATCTTTGTCTCCATGCTTTGGCTGGCTGGTTTCTCATCTTGAAATGATGCCTGAATTGTCCTTCCTGCACCCCTTTTCTATCTTCCAAAATGTACATGAAGCAAGTAAGAATCTTAGGTCACAAACTTAGGTAGCAAGACATACAGCATGTTAATATTTTTCTGTGAATTAACTTAATTTCAACCCAGGGACTCCCTCCTACCAAGCCAACAGGAAATTTAATTTTCAGACAATATTAACTCCCTCACCACTCCCTCCATGCTGATGCTGCTGAGATTGGGTCAAGAACCCAGGGTCTTAGACTCTTAAGTGTCAGAGACTTCTGTCTATGTTTACTACATGATTACAGATGATTCTGCCCATCATTGATCCTCTGTCTCTGACTGTCCCAGGCCACATGGTCCTCATTTTTGCTGCTTTCAAGCCACACCAGGGGCTTTGAAGACCTTGAGAGAGGTTGGAAACCCCTAGCTGGGGATCCAGTCCCTTCACTGTCACAGGGCCATGTCCACAGGGCCATCATGTGTGTTGGATACTGCAGGGAGCAGGGCTCATGGGAACCCCCAGACTTCCCACCAAGCCAGCAGAATCTCAGCTTAATCTGGCAAATGTTTTCTCTTTCAAACCTGACTCTCTGTCATGGACTTAGACATTTGGAAACCAGAAACACACTTTCTGTGAATAAGAAAGCATAAGCCACTTGCTTGAATGTAGTAAAGTGAAGAAATGCAGGGAGAAACACATGTTAATATCTTCAACTGGTCTCACCAAACTGCCCCCAGTACAACCAAACTGGATGGTGCCATCTTTGTTCATGCATCCTAGAAGAAAAGGTTGTAGCTCTTTGCAGGTCCAAGTGAATGGACTTGGAGTTGGGATTTCAAGTGGCCCTGCTACCTATGCCTGGGTGATTCAGTCTCCTGGCTATTGCAGCCCTTGAGAAAAGGCCAGAGTGAGTGGACATGCCACAACAGGAAGACTCACCTTCATCTGTGCATCACATCTGATCAACACTCAAAATCCATGTTATCCTAAGAGTTTTGGAATAGTTACATCACTTTTGCTAATTGATCAATACTAACCTATAAGTATATAAATAACTTGCCCCCACAGTATAGCTTGCAAGTAGATATTCTCTTTTTGTTTCTTGATCTGTTCACTACTTTAAGGAATACAGTTTTATAAGCCATGTTGCTTCCATTGCCCCCTCTTTGTAAAGGATCAAGTGATAACTCAGGAATTACTACCTTATGCTGACCCACATTCTGAGCAGACCAACAAAAACAAAGACTCAACCAGTCCCTGCACAATCTTCTCCCCAGGACCCCACACACAGCTCCACTTTCTCTTTTGCAACAACCCAGTGAATGACCAGGAAATGTTTCTTGAGGACATGTGTGCTCTTTAGTGTCGTAACAGTAGGACAAATTGTTATGAGCATCCTTGATTCCTGTCTCTACTCTGTGTTGTTTTTAGATTTCTTTTCTTTTGTAACCTATGAAACTTTGAGAGCCACCTTAAATTCTCTTCTGGAACAAGGCTGGGTGTAAGTAGATATAACAGAAACTATGTACAACTATTAGTTTCCAATCATTATGGCAGAATAATTTGGAGGACAGCAAGGATAGGTCAGCCTCTTCAGTAACCAAGGTCAAGAACAGATAGGATTCCTATTTCCAAAGGAAAGAAGCCCATCATGAATATGAAGAGGACAAGTCTCATAGAGAATTAAGCCTGCACTGGAAAGCAAAGGAGCTGTAATGTAATGCAATCCCACAGAAGACTTTGAAGCTTATGAAAACTGGATCACTCATACATCCATTCATCCATTCTACAAACCTTTCTAGATCACCTACAATATACCAGGCCACTGTGCTAGGACTGGAGACAATTAAAATAGAAATATTTTGAAGCCACACATATACAAAGCTAAATAATAAGACCTATTGCAAAGATATCGTATGTTCAAATAACTTAATTTTTCTTCTTGTCTCCTTGTCCTATTCTATGCTGATACTGATACTAATGACAAGTTTAATGGATAGTAATTGGTACATCATGTGTATTGTCTCTTGCAATTATGAAAACAACTCTGAAACTCTTGAAAAAGATTACCAAGTCCATCTTACATATACTGGTAATAAAGACAAAGCAAGGTAAATTGATACTAGAGTCCCTTTAGCTACTATGCCATGCTTCCACTGAGCCATTCACCTCTACAACCTCATATGTATGTGCGCATCTTAGCACACATCACACACACATTCATATACTCGATATAAAAGACGTACTAAATAGGTAGGATAAATACTTGCCAAAAAAACATTCAAAATATCTATTACTTCTTTAAACTAGATATTAATTTTCCTATTAACACTTGATGATGCATTTATTCCACCCTTGAGGCAGATTTCTAATAGCTTGAACTGCCAAAAGCAAAAAACCACAATGGCTGCTGAACCTTCCATTAGACTTTGGATTCCGGCATCAGTCCCAAGCTCTTTCATGCATGTTCTTTGTACCACCACACTGCTCCAGTTCTGCCTCATTATGGGGGACATTTCACTGCTTCATGCCAACAAGGGAAATTAAAACCTTGTTCAGAAATGTCATTTGCCAATATTACATTCCTTTTAATCCTGAGTCGCTATAGGTATAATATGTTGGTCAGTATAAGAGAAAGGAGGTCAGAAGCTGTCTGAACTTAGAATTGAAATCAAAAGTCCAATAATTTAGACTACATAATATACCATTAGGTTCTGTTTATGCTGTACTTCAGTTGCTGTAACTGAAAATGGGCATAACATTGCTTGTTACTCCTTTCAGAGTTTTTCTCAAGGATAAAAATAATAGTAGTTAAGCTGTTCAATCCCTAGGCTTAGATGTTTACATGAGGCAATCAGCATAAAGTAAGATTTTACTGGGAAAGAATGTTACTCAAACACTCTGATAATTAGGGTTTGCCTTTTGTCAAACCCTGTCCCCAAGGTATTTCTATCTCAAAATAAGTAGAGACTAGGCTAATATCCTTAGCATGAATACCAACAAACAAAATGATAAACTAACATTTTGTGAATTTCTGTTTCTAAAACTAACCATTATTAAAGTAAGGCCAAATACTTTCTCAGTGATATTGCTGTGTGATAGTACTGCTTTTCTGCTAAGAAATGAAATTGAAAAACACTAACCTCATCATATTTGCTTCATTAATGGGTCATCAATGAAATATTCAGGCAGAATCCATCTGCAGAATAAATATGCAGACTTCGATTTGCTTATTTTTCTTTTCTGCTGTCAACATGAACCAACACTGTCATTGTTGTATTTGCATTAGGCCCATGGAAAATGTCTTTTCTAAGCTATAATACAGACCCTGGTGATAATAATTTGGAAGGCAACAAGGAAGGGTAGGTCAGGCTCTTCCCCTTCAGATGATGCTACCTAGCTGAAAGTACATGTGGAGTTACTGAGCTCTGTAAGGGGCTCTATAGCAATACCCTCTCATTCCTATTTTAGAATGACTTCCTCCATTATTGCATTCTAACCCATGCTTTGCATCCCAGACTGTAGTTCAGGGTGGTAGCACAGTTCACAATCAGCGAGGTCCCACAGGGGCCATTTTCTCATTTCCATCTTCCTCAACCATTGTCTCTCTTACAGCCTCCAGGAAACAATATCTGGCCACAAGAGACTAAATTATAGGCAAAAGTTGAGTTTTAACTCTTGATTCTCCTGATTTCTGAATTCCCAGAAAAACCTTTTTCTAACTTACTTTGATTTGTAACCAATACTTCTCCCCAGATATGATACCATCTGGTACTTTTGCTTGCATGCCAAGAGAGAGTATATAGACTTAAATGATTTGAAATCAAGAGTATAACCTTCAAAGCCCAGTATTCTAGGCAGTGATAGGTGAGCTGTAGGTCTTTGGAAAGAGATGGAAAGAACCAGGGAACACCCTATTGGTGTGTGAGACAGAATGTCACAGAGGGGAAACTGCATCAGATTTAAAACATTTGAAAATGTGTGTCATAATAAACTCCTCCGCAACACTGCTATGACAATGTGAATAAAGCAGGGACAGCATGAGTCTTATGGAAGGGTTAAGGTCTGTGCTGTGATGTGAACAGAGCCTCCCAGATACACTGGGAATAAGCTGATTCATCTCCCATGATCCCAAGTGCTAGAAAGAAATTATATTCCCATATCTCACTGATTACAGTCATGAAATTTGGAGATAGATTTTTTTTTAAGACATGAGCATTTTAATTACAGCTTGATATTTACGGCTTTCCAGTGATTTTCTATTAATGTTCACTCTTTAGTCTAATTTGTACCTAGGTTTTGGTTGTAAAAAAAGAAAGAAAAAAAGCAAAAAGAGATACTCCTCATAGGTGTTAGGAGCTGAGGGAAGCAGAACAGATTCGGATAGCAGCTATTGTAACAGTAACTGCAAAGGCCAAGGTAAAACTTTAAACGTTATCATACTGTAGCCACACACTGTGAATGAGAGTTTTATTTCTGATTCAAAACCCAAGCCATAGCCTTACTCAGAGAAAATCCCCAGCATACTGCATTTTCAATAATCCCATTATTCTTTTTGCTGTCTTGACTCACCTGAACAAGTTTTAGATTCTAGAAAAAGTGATGAGGATATGATGCTTGATATGTTCGGGTTCCTTTAACTCTCTCCTCTCTCATATAACATTTTTGCATGATATGGGTGACAGGCTGTATAATGGCCCTAGAAAGATGTCTACGTCCTAATCCCTGGAACCTGTGCACATATTCTTCTACAGTAAAAGGGACTATGTAGGTGGAATTAATTAAGGATTCTAAAGTGAGGAGACTTTGCTGGATTACCTAGATGGGCTCGATGTTATCACAGTAATCCTTTAAGAGGCAGGCAGAAGAATCAAAGTGAGAAAAAAAGAGATGTGAAGACAGAACTGGAGGTTGGAGTGATATGCTTTGAAGATGGAGGAAGGAGTAAAGAAATGCAGGTAACGTCTAGAAGCTGAAAAGGGCAAGAAAATAGATTTCCAACCAGAAGCCTACAGAGAAAAACTTTGCTGACACTTGACTTTGGACCTCCAGAATTATGAAAGAATACATTTGTGTGATTATAAGACACTAACTTTGTGGAAATCTGTTACAGCAGCAAGAGGAAACTAATACAGTATGAAATTTATAGCTTTGTTTCTTAAGGATGCTTGCTGTTCCCGCTTTTTTTAAAAAAGCACCTCTTTTTTTGAAACAGAACACACAGAATGCCCTGCTGAAGCCCTCAGGAAAAAGTATCTGGTGAAAGTGGAGTTCTCTGGCAAATGCCCACTTGTTTTTCTCATTAAGGAATTATCCAGAACTTTTATGAACCAAGATTTGAGCTTCCTGATTTCAAAAAGATTGCTTCTGGAGAAACTGTATTTGAGTGAAAGTGAAACCTTAAACTCCTTCCTTGGAAATGAAATATAAGCCATTATTGAGTGAGATATTGTATGTTAGACCATGAATTTCCCAGCTCCTTCTTTCTATTTGGGTCTCCTTACAATAGCAGTTCATTTATTTTCTCTTCATTAAAATGAAACAAATGTTCTTCATCAAGAAGAAAACCTTCTAAAATCAGACTGCTAAGATTTCTTCTGAGCATTTTCAGTTTTTTAAAGTAAATGCAGACACCGTCATGCAGACGTGCTTGTGCATATACAGTAGGAAATTGAGTAGTGAGTCAAAAGGTCTATTTTCATCAAATGCCTCAGAGGAATTCTTTGCTGGTTCTTAAGTTGAGAGAGAGTAGCATTCATTAAAGCCATGTTATTTACACAGTTGATTTTTATAACAAGCTTGTTGTTGTGGTCTCAGGCCAAACAAAAAATAACGTAAAAATCTAGTTTAAAGAGAAAGCTAATAGAAAAGAGGAAGCTCATTAGCATGTGTTCCTCAGGAAAAATCTTGCATTTCTTATATAAGAGCTCTGTTAAACCAGATGGGCTTTCCAGTAGATAAGAACTAATCATGACGAGCTCTGTGCTTGGAATTTCCTGGAGTTGAACCCCTCCATGAGCATTCTCCTGGAAGATGTTAATTACCAATACAGAAAACTTTTCTTGTTAATCATACCAGTCCGTTATATTTAAACCTCCCAGGTTAAAAATAAATTCTCCATAAGAATATATCAAAAAGCAAATTAAACACATTACAAGTTGTTAGTTTTCCTACCTGGATACTCAACTATCATTGAAACCTGTGTATCAAATTTGGCCTTTTCATATTTCTTTAACCCAACAAGCTTCAACTGGAACCATTATAATTTTTTGAGTTGGTATCTCATAAGAATTGCTATTATGTCAGCATAGTCATCTCCCATTACTCTAATAAATAGATTAGGATTTTTTTAATGTTTTACAGAAATTGTTTCAAAGAATGATTCAAAATTAAAAAAAAAAAATTTTTTTTCTCCTAAAACAGGAAGCATGACTAGAGTATGCAAACAAAAGGACATAGCATGTTTCTGTTGTTAGGCAATCTGGTTATTCTATACTGAAAAGTCTAGACTTTGACTTGGAATTGTACCCAGCTCTGAACGACTCAAAGAAGAGGTAGTCATCATATAGAGGGTTTGAATGAAAGTTGTAGTTACAGTTGGGAATCAGAAAACGAAATCTAAGAGAAAATGACTGGAACCATTCTGGAAATTAGGAAGCTGAGTCATAGTCATGGTTTTCAAGTATCAGCAACCTTATGAGACAGGAAATTATAGTTAGCTCATTTTCATATCATGGAGGACAGGACAAAAAGTTTTCGATGCAGCTTCAAAGAAGTCTAGTCAATTTCAAAAAGGAATTTTGTGATGGGGAAACATTTTTTTGACTCTTAGATGGTTTCATAGTAGAACAGTCAGGCCAGATCTGATGAACAGGTATTAGGATGAGAATGGAAGATAATCTCCCTTCCTAGGTATCAGAAGGAAGTGGGAATCCTCTGCATGCCACATGTGCCTTCCTTGTCTTATTGCTGTGACCTTGGTTTCTTGTTTTTTAATCTTTTATATTCATTTTCCTCCCTGACTTGACTATTGGAGTCCAGACAAAGGACAATAATTCTGAAAACCCTCACCTTATCACTTGCTCTGAGGACTTTAGAGCTTAATGAATTATTCTGATTCTCAAACACAAGAGCCAAATTTTTTCACGACTGCTGTGAAAGATTACACAATATTTCTTCAGAGGCCTTTACAAGTAGTTGCTGCACAGTGCAAACTGGAAAAACAGGACAGATTTCTCATGAGGGCTAGACCAGATGGCCTGTGTGAATGCTCTCAGAGTCCTCACTAGCTGTCGATTCCAAGAAAAAAAAATTACTGCTGGGCTTCTGTTTTGGTTTCCAATCTGGGTAAATGAAAATCAACCTGAAGTAAGGAATTTTAAATGTATTTTGATTTTGATTTTCAGGAGCAAGCTTTCAAAGTAATCTCTAAGTGCATACAGGAGAGTTAAGTACGTTCAGCACAGAATGCCCAAATGAGCATTTTTTATCCTATGTTGACATGTGGCATTGTTCAATCATACGTGCCCATGGTTTTGTAGATCTCTTCCTGAGAAATCCGTGCTTTAGACACTATGATGCTAAGCGCACTATCATCTGGAAGTTAATTTATGTCCAACTTCAGAACATGTATCAGTGGAGAGCTGCTGTGGGAGCACTGTGGGGTCCTCACCGCTCTGCAGGAGATGGAGAAAGCTGGTCTGGCTCTCTTAGCACACAGCATGGCTTTGCTTCTTCCAGAGATAAAAGCTTGAGCTGCAAAGTGTGCATATGTAGAGAAGGGAGTTATCCTTTCTAGAAGTGTTTCATGTGTTGTGCTTCTTTCCTGTGCTGAAAAATGGGGCCTACCCAAGAAGCTGCAATGTAGAAGCTAAAGGAGCATAAGGAACTCTGCCCTTGGGAGTCAGGACCTCAGTTTGGCCTTGCTCCTCTGCTCAGCTTCCTGCATAATTCTGACCAAGGAACTGGCCAATCTGTATAAAATAAAGCGACTGTACTAAATGGCATCTTAAGTTCCCTCAGCAATAAGCATTGCTAACTCACTTATTTCTAGCGATCAAATAGTATTAATAATTCTCAATATTAAAATGTAAATTTAAAGGACTTTTGTCTTGAATTCTTCAGACCCAATCACTCTATTTCTAATTCTTAGAAAAGTGAAAAACTGGTTACAAAAATGTTTTTAAGCATACGATATTATTAACTTGCAATATCAAATCTTTTTATGATATCTAATAGCTATCTATCTGAATGGCTTTGAAATTCTTCAAGAAAAAGTATGAACTGATCCTTCCGAATTCTTCTCATAAGAGAGTTTTCATTCCTAAAAGGGATTTTTAAGAATACTCAAAGAAATTAAGAGTCCTATATTTTGATCAAATTCACTGAATCCAAATCTCATACTGTTCATTAATTGATATACTAAAGATAAACTATGAATTTCATGAAAAGAATTTTAAAAATCAAAGTTAACTTTAGGAATCTGATTTTCCTTTTGAATGTGATGGAATTTTTTTCTCCTCAGAACATTTCTCAAATTACCATAAACTGAAATATTTGCAGAATTTTTTTTAAAGAATTTGTTTAAAATGAGTGTACTTCTAAAGAGGATCATTGAGTGGATGTGGGATTAAGGACTCCATGTGTAGCAACCAAATTGAAGATTGCAGCTAGAAAACTAGCCATTTCTGGAAACTCTTTAGACTCCGTCACATGCACGTCTGCACATGCATGCATGCACACACACATACACAGCCCCACAGCCCCCCACACACACTTCCAGAACCATAGAACTGGAACAATGTTTACGTAATAACTTCCAGGAGGCTCCCTCCCCTCCTACCATTTTCTCACCATCGCATGAATGCCAGACTTCTGACTGCTGCCTTGCAGAGGTGGAATAAACTCTATGAGATTGAATCAGCAACTAATTTTTAGGAAGGCTTCTCCACCTCCCCATTCTCACCATTTTACTTTGAGGCAAGAGGAAAGCCCATACCCATGGGTATCAGTGGAAATGGCAGTGGTATTCTTTACCAAAAAACAACACAACAAAACCCAAGAATAAATCCAGAAATGTAGATTTCAAATAACCAAACTGCTCTTTTTTTCTGGACTAAAATCAAATATTTCCATTTGAAACACAGCTACAGAACTGGTTCTCCTTTTCCTCTTCAGCCCACCTATTTCCTCCCACTTTTCCCCATTCGGAGACTTGCATGCACACACACACACACACACACACACACACGCACAAGCGTGCACATACACACGCACTAAGTGCCTTTTACATAATTGGCTGACAAGATTGATCTTTCACTTGAATTGTTTTAATTCAAAAACTACCCACCATTCGTGGGAGGTAAAGAATGGTGACTGTGACATGTGCTTTAATAAAGAGGCTGTGAAAGGAATGGCATGGAAAAGGCATCTGGTATCTGGTCTGAGTCTTTTGCATATAGCCCTGACTCTCTATAGGAAAATAGAGAGTGCCATGGAATTTAACATAAATTTTCTTATTTTATAGCTATAACTCTTAGATTTTTATTATTTTTTTTTGGAACAACTGCCAGATTCTTTCTTAACAGAACTTTGTAAGCAGACATCTTGCTTACACATCCTTAATGGTCCCTCCATTGCTGCTGTTCCCTCATGTAAAGTATATATGTAAGTAGCTTACCCTCCACTAAGCCATATTCCAGTCTCTGTTTACCACTACAAAATTCTTTCTCACCGCTTCCCTGTACAAACCCTCTGAATGAAAAAAAAAAAAAAAAAAAAAAAAAAGCCAGTCTCAATGCATACTGTATTATGCTATTTATATTCTTGAAACAATAAAATTATAGAGATGACTTGAAGATTAATGGTTACCCAAGGTTAGAAATTGGAGAAGAAGAAGTAGATGTGGTCAGAAATGAATATCACGAGGGAGCCTTGTGATGTTGGAACAATTCTGATTGTTCATTGTGGTGGTGATTACACAAATCTATACATATAATAAAAATAGACAAAAATAAATACATGCATAACTGGTAAAATTGGAATTAATCCTATGGATTGTACCAATCCATATGGATCATCAATTTCCTACTTTTGCTATCACGCTATAGTTAAGCAAGATGTTTACTACTGGGGAAATTAAGGTCATATGGAAATTCCCTGTACTTCTTTTATTTGCAAAATTCTGTGAATTTATAATTATTTCAGAAACAATTTCAATGATAAAGGGTAGTTAACTTAAAAAATGGAGAAAAAGTTGAAGTTTTTAGTACAGTTTAAAGATTGCTCTCAATGAAATTGGGTCCATCGTATTCCAATTGTTCTGAAACCAAAATAACAATTTCAGAATGAGAAGGAGGGAGTTTATCAGTACACATGTGCTCCATTGTGAATGACAGAAGCTCTGAGACCATGTCAAATACTGGTAGCTGGATCATTCTAAAAAGTTATTTAAAAAAACAAAACCCAAACCAACCAAACAAGCAAAAGCAAATCAATATGCCTTAATTTCTGTTCCAAATTATTTGATCTTAGGATGAAAGGTTCATGTATGTACCTACATCTATCATATATAAATCTATCATGTATGGTTATAATGTATACCAAACTAACACAGTGTAATGAACTCTGAGATTAAAAAGAGGCACAAAAATAGAATAAAGAAACTTTCATGCACTAACAGAGCACAACTATGAAACTCTAAGAGTGGAAGGATGAAGAGAGGTTGGTTAATGGGTACAAACACATAGTGATATAGAAGAAATAAGTTCCAATGTTTGATAGCAGAGTAGAGTGACTAGAATGAACAATAATATATTGTATATTTCATACAGTTATTTAAATAATATACAATAATATATTGTATATTTCAAAATAGCTAGAAGAGAGGACTTGAAATATTTCCAAAACAGAGAAATGATAAATACTGATGGTAATGGGTATCCTAAATACCCTTACTTGACCATTACACATTCTATGCATGTAGTATATAATATCACATGTACTCCATAAATATATACAAATATTCTGTACCGGGAAAAAACTCTCTAAGGAATGAAATAGTCCTATGTTATTTACACACAGGATAGTCCTCAGTATAAGCATTAGGTGGAATCTTGTTCTCCTGGGCTGACAGTAGCTTTTGAATGCCAGAATGTTCTAGTAGATTTTTTTCATCTTCAGCCTTAAAATAATAACCAGTTTTATGCAAGATTCTTAAACAATGATGGTGTGAATATAATAGTGTCTTTGAGCATTTTGTTCTTGCAGAATTTAGATGTTTTGCACAAGTATATACTAATTCTTTCTAAAATCTCAGTTTTGCAAGTTATTGATTTACGGGTGTTAAACATAGGCTATTATATTTGTTGGCTTTAAAAATCATAAGGCTCTATATAAGAGAAGGCATTCTACTTATTTATTAGAGTGACAAGTAGGTCCCGAGCTGCCAGGTAGCACCATATACCTGAAAGAAGTGTCTAGGATAGCAAAATGGGTGGCAGACATAGGCACAATTACTCATGCCACAAGGTGCAATCAGTAATTCTGGAACTGACGCAGAGTTGGTAACTTCAACATGGATTAACTAAGTTGGCCCAAGCATGACTATCACCCCTCCAGAAAAAAATAGCTTCATAAAATGTCTTATAATAGACAATTGTATTATTTGCTTGCTTGTTTGTTTTCTTATGCATGGTCTATTTCTTCAAACTGTATGTAAGCCCAGACTTTGTCAGGCTTCTGCGCCTTTGTGTACCAGTTTAGTGGGGTTCCTGGTATAGAATAGATGCGCAATAAATATTTTTTGACTATCCTGACTAAATGAGCACCTCTTCACTAGACAACACTGCTGTTTGACAATTTTTAGTGGTAGACCATTTTCAAATTCTGGTGAAAGCTATAAACACTTTCCTCAGAAAAATGCACAAAAGATATTATTTTTAAATGTTCAATTGGATTTATAGGTCCACCTGAAAGCTCTGCCTATGAAACCCATTTTTCAAGGATGAAATTATGATGACAATTAGCTACTAACTTTCCGTTTTAGTTCTTTCAGGCATTCTCCAGATTGCTTGCCTAAGCCAATTATCTTCCCTATTCTATGGCATTATTTTTTGTGTTTTCTGCTATTTGTTATCATTAACAAATAGTCTATGTACATTATATTTTAGCTATAACAATGTAAAAAAGGATGATTTAGCTAATAAAAGTGACTTCTATCATTTATGATAAAGTATACAGTCTCCCTCCCCCTTTTAACCCTAAGAAAGCTTGGTATACATTTGGTGTAATCTCATAATCTTTTTCGTAAAGGTTACTCAGAGTAGAATCTGAAAGAGAAGAGTAAGTCACATTCACACACACACAGGAAAACCTCCTGACTGTTATAGATGGAGTGGCTTGAAATATGAGCACAAGTGGAGAAGAGGCATCTTGTTTAGTTACCTTCAGAAACGAAGTATACTGAAGACCTCAGATGGCTAACTTTTTGTTAGAGAGCTGTCTTTAGTTGTCAGTAATGAAAGGTGCCCAAGTGAACCTTGCTCACACTCTGAACTTTTGGGAAGCAGAGAGTTGTCATTTCATGTGAGTTGAGCTGTGCCACCAGAGAAACCTTATCCTGACTTCCAAAAGCCTTCATAAGAGCCAACTCTTCCAACACAATCATCAAGCAACTATGAAACTCTGCCTTGAGAAATTAGTGGTCTTACATTTTACTTCTTCTGATTTACAAAAAGAAAGTTCATAGTGCTACTAAAGTACTAGAGGCCACAATTCAAACCACCTTCTGTGATCTGCCCTAACCCCGGAGTGGCCTGTTCCTGGGGACCTTGCCCAGTAAGGCAGCTGTCCATCTCCATCTCAGTAGCTGAAGTAAATGCAGAGTGCACCATGTCCACAGGGCAGTGTGCCCCAGCAGCAGCCATAGAAAACATCAGTGGACTCAAGACTATAGCTCATTTACTGAACTGTCATTGTGGTGCCCCACTCTGTATCACAGGGATATTGGGAAAAGCAAAAGCACTCACACAGCTGATGCTTCAATGAGTTGACCCAAGTCAGGCTGCTAATATTTGTACTGCAGTTAGGGTAAAGAGCTTTAGCTATGGTTGTTTTGCTTTTTCCCACTCAAGGGCTTTTTTTCTTAATGGCTCAAACATATATCAAAACAACAGTGCTTGGTGTTTGTGCAATGAGAAACTTTCCTCTAACTCTGCAAAGAAACTTTTTTCAAGGGTGACTTTCATAAAAATAGGTTTAAATGCTTATTTCAGCAACCCCACATGGGAAACACAGTGTTGCCTATGCATTATTTTAATTTAATTAAGTTCATCCTATCCTAAAATCTGGTTCCTAACAAAGACAAGAGATAGTTAAATACAGACAATTAACAAAATCGTATCTGCAAACTGAAGTAACCAAAGCTTTTGGAAGATGTGTTGGTAGCTTTTCTCCTCTACATTCACAAACACTTTTGAAACTAGAAGCACAGTAGTTGTAAAGAAATAAAAGTCAGAGGGACTTGGTACAAAGCAGAAGTAATGAGGAGACAGGAGTCACATAATTGAATAACGAAATTTTCTACTTATCAAATGTAAGTCATGCCCTATTAGAGTGAGCATCCGCTATTACCAGGATGATTCCAACTATGAATCATAGACGATGAGGAAGCTTTAAAATTTATGAGGAAACTAGTAGAATTGCAACAATATACACTTTCTTCATGTTTCACAAGGTCTACATTTTATTTCAAGCAATAATTAGGCTTAAATATGGCAGTATTCAATCTAATTTACCATTATAGGTGGTTTTTCTGGCAAAAAACTACTTTTAGATGCTTTATATATAATTTGTTAACTTGGTCTTTCAAAAGATAAATAAGGTCAGGCGCAGTGGCTTACTCCTGTAATCCCAGCACTTTGGGAGGCTGAGGTGGGCAGATCACTTGAGGTCAGGAGTTCAAGACCAGCCTGGCCAATATGGTGAAAGCCCATCTCTACTAAAAAATATTTAAAAAAAAAAAATTAGCTGGGTGTGGTGGCAGGCACTTGTAATTCCAGCTATTTGGGAGGTTGAGGCAGAAGAACTGCTTGAACTTGGGAGGAACTGTCCCAGGCAACAGAGCCCAGATCTCACCACTGCACTCCAGCCCAGGCAACAGAGTGAGACTCTTGTCTCAAACAAAACAAAACAAAAGATAAATAATAGTGCAGTGCTACATGGGAAACTATTTCTGATAGTATAATCACAGAAACTACAGTCTTTATCATAAAATAGGCCAAAAACATTTGCTATTGAAAAACTATCCTGATCTAAATACAGCAGTTGTGGTTTTTTTCTGGGGACTGGAATGTACATAGTTACTAAGATGTTCATAACACTTAAGAATTATACAAAATGGGCCACATTTTAAAAAATCGCATACACACACAACCACCCCGGGTTTATCCATCCTCCTAAGGAGCTATTTTAGAAGTACCTGAGAATTCTGAAGTGAGCAACCCACTGATGAGTAAGTCACTTTTCTAAACCTTTGGACTGTCTCCACTGCACCTGTATAGAACCTGGATACCCCGCGCAGAGGGAATCTTACATGCATACCTATATTTCATGCCAGTCTGCTTTGCGGTGGACTCTTTGAGAGAAATGTGATGCTGAGGCGTGAACGTCCCCAGGCTGCGCGCGATGATAGCGACCGTGCGGAATTTGGCCCGGGCTGCGTTCACCACATTGGGGGCGGTGGAGCTCTGCTTGCTCAGAAGTCGGTCCTCACCATTCCGACTCTTCAAATTGTGCTCTGTGCAGGCTATGGAGACTTGCATTGCTTCCCCGGGCAGCTCACGGTCCCTCTCAGAACCCCAGAACACAGGCAGTCACGAGAGGTTGAGCAGTTGCGGGGATTTCTGCTTGTCTTTTAACCCCTCCTTGCTCCCCCTTCGGGATGCAGTCAAAGGAGTCCTGGCGGCTGACTTCTGAGCCGAGCCCACAAAGTGGTACGAGGGGCTGCGGTGCGGAAAGAGTCCCGGGGACCCAGAGAAGTAAACAGACGGCCCCGAAGTTGTCACAGCAGCTGGAGGGAGAACCAGGCTTGCAAATCTTCCCGGGCTGTAATCTCGGCTGATTAAACTGCCAAATCCATGTGGTAGGGAGGTTTCTGCAGAAGCCTATAGCTGAGCATTCATGGTGACTGAGCCGGTCGGCGGTGTCTGAATGCGGGCTCGCCTCTGGGCGATGGCTCAAATCAGCGCAGGCTTACCGCAAGATGCGCTGCCAGCATCCCCTGGACCACAGGCAGGATACTCAACTGGCGCGCGGAGCATCCCAAGAAGCAGCTAATTGCAAGCAGGTCCCCGCCGACTGGTGGTCTCCATCCACTCCTACTGTCAGCTCCCTCCCGCCTCCGCTCCGGGAGGACGTGGGGGCTCCTCAAGACCCCTCCCCACTCATTCTCGAGCTGAGAACGGGTTGCTGATCCCGCACCTACACGGGTTTGCAGCTGCACAGAGGAGCAGGCAGGTCCCTTTAAGGAGCTCTTTGCCTTTGTGTGCGATGAGAACGCAAGGATCACTTGCACCAGACTCTGGCTGTAACGAATCGGGAGGGTTGCTCCATAAAAAAAAAAAAAAAAAAAAAAGGGCTCTGCCGAGACTCAGATCAAATCTGCTGCAGCACAACAGTTGGAACTGGGGGAAGGCAGAGAGGGGGTGCTTCTGCCGTGGAACATGCCAGTGAATTAACACGTGAATACTCTGTAACTGGCTTGCTGAAACACAGCTTGAAATCCCTGTTATTAGCCTTGTCAGGAGTTCCTTTCCTCTCTGCAAGTTATTTCTTAAGCAGATAAGTTTGAAGGTGCCTGAAATGCCACAGTGCAGACTTTTGCAATCAACTCTGCTAACTTACTGCAAAATGTATTCTGTCGACCAGAGGAGGGACTGGGGTGGGGGAGGGGCAGCGATCCAGCACCACGCAGGAGGGGACTGCACCAGGTGTGCAGCAGGTCCATAGCACCACCCAGGAAGGTCCAGGCGTGTGGCTGAGACCACATACACTGAACATCTGTGGCCAACTGTGAGAACAAGCACTATCTCCAAGCCAGGTGGGCAGTAAGACATCCCTGGGGACTCTGAACCCACATGAGGCAGCAACATTTTCTGGTTTGATGTCAGGTGCAAAACAATTGCTCAATAAATGTGGCTGAATCAAACTAAGCATCAATTGGGTAATAATTTTCTTTCCATTTGAAATGTATGGAAACCAAACCCCTCTCACAGATTTACTTACAATAAAATTATGGCCTCTGCAAAATCAGCTTTCTAAATGTGGTTCCCAACAGACACTGCTGTCAAGCAAAAAGAGCTAGCATTTAAATCAACAATATTTCTGAATACTGTCACTGTATTAGGCAATGAAGATCAATATGGAGAAAAAAGGAAGCACTGTCCCCCTCCTCAAGGAACAGGCCATCTGGGTGGAAAGGACAAAACATTCAGCCTTAAAGGGTCTGACTAACAATGTTAGAAGGCGTATTATGACATATCTGAATGAGTGGCACAGACACGAGAAAGTATACTGGAGAAAGTTATTCATTTTGATTCATTCCCCACACTTCTACCAAGTCCCTGACTTTGCTTGTTGCTGGGGCACAAAGATGGTTGAGACAGAGGCTGGGCTCTCAAGAAGCTCATGGGAGCCCAGGCAGCCCTCCTAGAAGAGTGGGACTTTGCCTGGGACATGAAAAATGGGTTGAATTTGATTAGCAGGAGAGAAATAAGGCAGTGATCCCAGGGATTGCCAGGTTTGGACAGGACACACACTCTGTATCTACGTGATTAAAAAAATAGCTGGTCTAACCATTTCTTCCCAACTGAATAAAATTGCGGGAATAAAATTTTCAAGTAGAATATATGTCTGTGTTGCATTCTATTCCAAACATGAATCTTAACATTTTATAATCTTCAGATAAAATTTAAATCAGATTATAGAATCTCATCATTCAGCTTCTGCAACCTTCCCACTCTTTACTTTAAGAAATAAACATATTGATTAATGTTCAGTGATTGAGAAGTAGCTTTAGGATGAGTGAGGGTTGGGGAGAGGAAAAAATAAGCCTGTCACCTCTTCTTGTACTCTCAGCTCTGAGGCAGGAGTACTTGAAGCATATCTTTACTCCCTGGATAAACAACAGTGGGCAGAGAGGAAGCCAGATCATTAGAATCTTTATTTTTTCACACTCAGCCTGCTCATCAGAGATGATCAATGTGAATTGGGAAAGGAGTCAAAATGAGAAGAGGAAGAAGTGGGAGGAATCAGAAGGAACAGCTCAGAAAAAGGAAAAAAATAAAGCAGTCTGGGAGGCGAGACAGAGTGAATGGATAATCATCTGGCCAGAGGGGTCAGGAGCCAGGAACTTTAGCTTGGACACTGGCTGAGCAGGAAAAGATGTGTGGGTGGCTCAGGGAGGAGGCGGAGTGCTGCCACTTCCACAGGGAGGACAGAGGACCTCGAGGGTAGGGAAGGTCTGGATGCTGTTAGCCGACGTGGCTTTCAGCCTTGCCAAGAACTAGCAGAGCAGTGCCTGAAAGCATAATCAACAGCAGAACAGGGAATAGGTTATCAGAATGAAGCATGCAAGGCAGAGTGCCTCTTAGTCACCTTTTTATACCCCATAGGACCAAGCAGAGTGCCTTGTGCATAGCAGGCCCTCACTCTATAAATAATTGAGAGAAGGAGATAAGAAAACAAAGAAAGGAAGAGGGAGGAAGAAAGGAAGGAAGGTAGGTGGATGGGAAGATGCCATATTCTTGGATAAACTTGATTCCTTAAAAAAAGAAAGAAAATCCTGCACGTTCTAGTTTAAGCACAGCCAGCTCACTTGAAAAGAGTGGATAATTGCCCCACATTCATGTCTGCGCCTCTGTGTGTAGATGAGTGTCCCAGCCTTTAGGACATGCCTCAAAGAGAATCAAAGACCTGAGGCCAGAGGATGCTCACAGTGACAGTCTCTTTCTGGCTGCCCACAGTGCACCTTTTCAGATCTGACACCACATGGGCATTCTGACTGCCAGCCAGCAGCTTGCTGGCTTCCCCCAGCGGTGCTCCCCTTCCCAGCATTAATGGAGCAGTCGGTCTTAGGAACCCGGAAATTAGACAACACTTGGCTGAGAGAATGTTCATTCTAATAAGTTTGTGCTAAGAAGCCACATGCTAATTAGACTAGGAATATGTGTCGTTTCATTGTCACATCATAAAATTGGGAGGAGTCTTCACTGTTATCATTTCAGGTTTCGATATGACCCACAAACATAGGTACAGATGTGGGTGTAAATATAGATATAGCTATTGTTTTCAACTGGCTTGTGTTCCCTCCAAATTCATATGTTGAAGCCCTAACCCCTAGTACCTCAGAATGGGATTGTATTTGAAGATGGGGCATTAAAGAGTAACTGAGGTAAAGTGAGGCCATATGAGTGAGCCCTAACCCAATGTGACTGGTGTCCATATAGAAATAGGAGATCAGGACACAGATATATGAAGACCGTGTGAAGGCACAGGAGAAGATGACCTTCTATAAGCTAAGGACAGAGGCCTTAGAGAAAACCAACTCTGCAATCACCTTGATCTTGGACTTCCAGCCTCCAGAATTGTGAGGAAATAATTTTCTGTTGTTTAAGCTACCTAGTCTGTTGTTCTTTGTTAAAGCAGCCATAACAAATGAATACGGATATAGACATAGTTTGATTTTACTTTAATTCTTATATCATTGCTCACAAGAAACTAATGGAGCCTACTGAAGAAGATGCCTCTAAAAGTTGTTATTAGACCATGATAGCTATCATTATTATTCCACCCTATACTACCTACATACAAAGTTACCTTTGGAGCTTTTCTTTTTTTTTTTTTTTTTTTTTTTTTTTTTTGAGATGGAGTCTCACTCTGCCACCCAGGCTGTTGGTTCATGGCAACCTCTGCCTCCTGGGTTCAAGCAACTCTCCTATCTCAGCCTCAAAGTAGCTGGGATTACAGGCATCCACCATCACACCCAGCTAATTTTTGTTTTTTCAGTAGAGACAGGGTTTCAGCATGTTGGCCAGGGTGGTGTGGAATGCCGGACCTCAAGTGATCAGCACATTGTATATAGGATGTATAGAGAGAATGATGATAGTTATCATGATTTAATAATAAAGTGCTTGAAAATCACCAATTCTTGTATCAGGAGTCACCATATAGAGGCTTTATTACTTTGTGGAGTTGGTTTTGTGGAATTTGTTTTCAAAGATAAGTAGAATTATTATATTTTATCTACTCTAAAATAATGTCAACCCAAATAAACATGTTTATTTTATATACCACCAAAGTTAAAAAATGTGTTAGTTATGACACAATGCTTTCTTATCCCTCATTTTTTAATTAATCAAAAGAATCTTTTTAGATTCAAACTCCCTCCCTCCAATTTCACTCTTGTTTTGTGGATGCCATGGGGTACTTTTTTAAAAAAAATATGAAGGTTGCAACATTGCATAGGGCCAAATAATCACTTACTCTTACACTTTGCCTGGGTCTCAGCTGGTCCCTATTTGTTATGTAGCATGTGGAATTCTTTGGCATTAGTATCTCCCATATTGGGTCACAGTGTCAGAGCTGGTTAGGAGCAGATCACAGGCTACATAGCTCATATCCCAATGCCCTGTCTCCTCATATTCATCTTAGAGTCTCTGTGGTAACTCAAAGGACTTTAGGGTGTGGAGTCAGTTGGAGTTGGGTGTGAATCCCAGCTGTACTCTGCCCCTCCCTCCCATGTGTCATTGAGCAGGATACTTAACCTCCCTGAGCCTCAGTATCCTCAGAGAGACAAAATGGTGCAAGAACATGGTTCTCCAGGAAAGGTGCTATCGTTATCAACCCCATTCTACAAATGAAGAAACATGAGACTCAGAGAAGTTAACTTGCCTAAAGTGAGACAGGCACACGAGGATTTAACTTGTGGCAGCCTACCTCCAAAGACTTCGTTCTTACCCCCTGTGCATAGTGATCCTCACTGCAAGAACTTCCTTATGAGAGGCTTTAAATCGTGTCACTTTATGAATTTCGTTTTAAGGAGTCTAGATATTTTTGAAGAACTAAATCACCTATGCTTGGTAGCTTTTTAAGTATGTCTTCTATCAACATTTTCAAATACTTTATGATACTTTATTCCTGTTGCTCAAAAAATTTTTTCTTCCCAATCACCTGGCAAGTTATCAATTGATTCAATTTCTTGCCAGTAAAGTCAGAACCAAATGTTTTTTACTGAGTCCACTCAGAACTTATGGTTTATATTCCATTGAAACCACAGCCAATAGGGGCCAGAAAACAGTTATACAGCCAGGCAAAATTGGGTTTATCCAAAACAGAAAAAAAATGCTAATTTTAGAAGAATTATAAACAGGCAAGTATACAGATAGCAAGCCACTTTTTGTGCCTATCATTTGTGATTAAAAGAAGAATTTCTAGGATGTAAGTTTGCGATTTATCAGAAATTCTTAAAACATGGGTTTGAAGAGCAATTTATTATATTCTGACAAATTGAACCAGTTATAAAAATTAGTATGGGCCCACATTTGCATGGACACAGCATTTTGAACAAAAGGCAAAATAAAATGGAGAGGCCATATTGGAAATACTCAAGGCTCTGCTGAATAGAAGAAACTTCCAGATGTCTACCCTACTACTTCCCTGGAAAAACAGGCTCACCAGAGAACATCCACCAAGAAACTCTGAAGGAAGGCTCAATACAGGTTTTCTCACACTGCCAGCCACATATCCAGAACCATAGCATAATTAATTAAAGGATAGGTGAGCTTTCCAATGAACATTTATACTATATCCATAGCCACTGATGATTATTTCTTGAATTTGAACACTCTGACATAGCAGACCTCCAATATTTGTCCATCACTTTATATGCTCAAGGTAAGGTGCCATAGTGATATAGGAAGCAAGTATGAAAAAATAGGAAATTCAGGCCAGGTGTGATGGCTCACACCTGCAATCACAGGACTTTGGGAGGCCAAGGTAGGTGGATCAGCTGAGCTCAGGTGTTCAAGACCAGCCTGAGCAACATGGTGAAACCCTGTTTCTATCAAAAAATACAAAAAATTAGCTGGGCATGATGCCCTGTAACTGTGGTCCCAGCCACCCAGGAGGCTGAGGTGGGAGGATCACTTGAGCCTGAGAGGCAGAGGTTGCAGTAAGCCAAGGTCATGGCACTGTACTCCAACCTGGGTGACAAAGTGAGACCACCCCCAAAAAAAGGGAAATTCACAATTCATATTATTTTGTTCGGGCCTCTTCATGGTAGTTAATTTCTCATAAGCTTGTCTGGAACCTGGACATATCACTGAGAGGAAACAGGGACACATGGTCTGTTTATTTTTTACAAGTATCTTTAGCTTTTTCTAAATTATTAGTCATTAGTATAATTTCTGCCATTTCCTTATGTTAGAACAAGATGGCAGAAATATTGGCTTTGGAGAAAAGATTTTTCTAAAGACCTTAACTTACAGAGAATTTGTTTTCAAAGATAATCAGAATTATTAAATTTCATCTACTCTAAAATAATATCAACCCAAATAAGCATGTTTATTTTATATACCACTAAAATAAAAAAAAAGTGGTCAGTTACGACACAATGCTTTCTTACCCCTTATTTTTAAATTTTTTAATTAATCAAAAGAATCTTTTTATATTCAGACTCCCTCCCTCCAATTTCACTGTTGTGTATATATAAAAGGAAAATGTGACAGAAATAAATTGGTTAAAGTATTCCCAAATTTGTTTACATTCCAAATTTGAAATTATGAATGTTTTACTGAGCATTATTAATGTCCATGTCTTTCCACACAGTCATCCTTTGTGTTGATGATGTAGCATTTTTTTTTTTAATGCATGCTCAACTTTTGTCTCTGAGACTTTTTCCCAATCTGGTGACACCGACTCTGGGAGTTTTGATGCGCACTTACAGGCATTAGCAACCAGATCATGACAGCTGCCTGGCCAGCAGCAGTTAAAAATGATTTTACAATTTCAGCAACATTTTAAAAATATGCTTCAAAGAATTGATGAACTATGATGATTTCTAAAATGGTATATTATGAACTCTCATTTTATGGCTATTTAAATCTAAAATACTGCAAATTAAATGAAGGAGGGAATTTAAAAAGAAAATGTTTTTTGAGCACCCGCTATGTTGCAAGCACTGTGTTAAAAACTTCCACATCCATTATGTCATTTCAAATGAAAGGAGGGAAAATAGCCTTCGTGAAGCACATGACTTAATTGGACCCAAAACTAAGTACTCTATAGGTGGAGTTACATAAACATTTATCTTCACCCTTGAAAAATGAAAGCAAACCAGATTCTGGAAGAGCTTCCCACATAAAGCTAACCTTGCATGATGGGATGGAGAAAAATATCCAACCTGAAGGTCTTTCAAGAAATAAGTTAATGAGTCCAAATCTATTTGTTTCTGTTTAAGTTTGTTCATCTTCTTCAGGTGAGAAAAGCCATTACTACATGACTCTTTACCTCATAATATCTAATATATTTTTATAAATAGGTGTATTTTCTCACTTCCTTTTTATTCCATTCATTTTAGAAGGAAGAGTGTTATAAAAAGGGCAGATCCAAGATCCTATGAAATTCTGTATCAGTTGAGTTATCAAATTTGTCAGATCACAGAAAGTTAATGTAGGAGACACCCTCAGCTTTTTGTCATAGTTAAAATGAAACTCATTTTGGTAACATAAATGTTCTATCACCTCACACCTGTTGCTATCCATCAAAAGGACAAGAGATAACAAATACTGGCAAAGATGTGGGAACTCCTGTACACTGCTGGTGGAAATGTAAATTAGTACAGCCACTATGGGAAAATGATATGGAGGTTCTTCAGCAAATTAATAATAGAACTGCTATGTAACCCAGCAATCCCACTACTGGGTATATATCCAAAGGAAATGAAATCAGCATCTTGAAGGGATATCTTCACTCCTGTGTTTACTGCACCACTGTTCATAATAGCCAAGATGTGGAAACAATCTGAGTGTCTGTCAATGGATGAACGGATTTGAAAAAAAACGTGATGTACATACATATATATATATAATAGAATATTATTTCATCCTTAAGAAAATCCCACCATTTGCAACAACACAGATGAATCTGGAGGACACTATGCTTAGTGAAAAAAGCTAGAAACAGAAGAACAAATACAGGCATATCTCCTTTTGATGGGTTTTGCTTTATTGCACTTCACACATATTGCATTTTTTATAAACTGAAATGTTGTGGCAAACTTGCACAGAGCAAGTCAATTGGTGCCATTTTTCCCATAGCACATGCTCTCTTCGTGTCTCTGTGTTATATTTTGATAATTCTCACATTTCTAACTTTTTCATTATTATTATGTCTGTTATGGTGATCTATGATCAGTGATCTTTGATGTTACTACTGCCATTGTTTTGAGTGCCACAATCTTTACCCATATAAGATGGCAAATTTAATTGATAAATATTGCATGTGTTCCCACTGCTCTATCGACCAGCTGTTCCCTCATCTCTCTCTATCTCTCTTTTTCTCCTTGGGCCTCCCTATCCCCTGAGATACAACAATATTGAAATTAGCCCAACCAATACCCTACGATGGCCTCCAAGTGAAAGGAAGAGTCACACATCTCTCACTGTAAATCAAAAGCTAGAAATTATTAAGCTTCATGAAGAAGGCATGTCAAAGGTCTAGACAGGCCAAAAACTAGGCCACTTTTGCCAAATAGCCAAGTTGTGAATGCAAAGGAAAATTTCCTGAAGGAAATTAAAAGTGCTTATCTAGTGAATACATAAATGATAAGAAAGCAAAAGAGCCTTATTACTGACAGAGAAAAAGTTTTAGCAGTCTGGATAGAAGATCAAACCAGTCACAACATTCCCTTAATAAAAATTATAATCCAGAGCAAGGCCATAACTCTTTTCAATTCTATGAAGGCTGAGAGAGGTGGAAAAGCTACAAATGAAAAGTTTAAAGCTAGCAGAGGTTGGTGAATGAATTTTAAGGAAGGAAGCCATCTCTATAACATAAAAGTACAAGGTGAAGCACTAAGTGCTAAATAGAAGCTACAGCAACTTATCCAAAAGATCTAGCTAAGATAACTATTAACAACATCAAACAACATGTTTTCAATGTCGACAAAATAGCCTTCTATTGTAAGAAGATGCCATCTAGGACTTTCATAGCTATAGAGGAGAAGTAAATGCTGGTCTTCAAACCTTCAGATGACAGGCTGACTCTCTTAATAGGGGCTAATGCAGCTGGTGATTTTTAAGCTGAAGTCTATACTCATTGACCATCCCCCAAATCCTAGGGTCCTTAAGAATTATGCTAAGTCTACTCTCCCTGTGCTCTAAATGGAGCAACAAAGCCTGGATGACAGCACATCTGTTTACAACATGGTTTGATGAATGTTTTTAAGCCAACTTCTTAGACTTACTCCTTAGGGAAAAAAAAAAAAAGACATATTTCAAAATATTACCATTCATTGACAAAGCACCGGGTCACCTGAAAGCTCTGATAGAGATGTACAAAGAAATTAATGGTGTTTTCATGCCTGCTAATACAGTATCCATTCCACAATCCATGGATTAAGGAGTAATTTTCACTTTCAAGTCTTTTTATTTAAGAAATATATTTAATAAGGCTACAGCTGCCATACATAGTGACTTTTATGATGGATGTGGGCAAAATAAACTTAAAACCTTCTTGAAAAAAACTCGCCATTCTAGATGTCATTAAGAACATTTGTGACATATGGGAGAATGTCAAACATCCACATTAGCAGGAGTTTGAAAGAAGTTGATTCCAACACTCATGGATGACTCTGAGGGGTTCAAGACTTCAATGGAGGAAGTAACTACAGATACAGTAGAAATGGCAAAGAGAACTAGAATTAATAGTGGAGTTGGAAGATGTGACAGAATTGATGTAACTCACGATCAAACATGAACAGATGAGGAGTTGTTTCTTATGAATGAGCAAAGAAAGTAGTTTAAGATGGAATCTATTCTTGATGAAGATGCTGTGAACATTCTTGAAATGACAACAAATAATTTAGAATATTCCATAAGCTTAGCTGATCAAGCAGTGGCAGAGTTTGAGAGGGTTGATTCCAATTTTGAAAAAAGTTCTATTGTGAGTAAAATGTGATCAAATAGCATTGCTTGCTACAGAGAACACTTTCATGAAAGTATCAGTCACACTTTCATGAAAGTAACAGTCAACTGATATGATGAATTTCATTGTCATCTTATTTTAAGAAATTGGCACAGTCACCCCATCCTTCAGCAACCACCATTCTGGTCAGTCAGCAGCCGTCAGCATCAAAGCAAGACCCTCTACTTGCAAAAAGATTATTCACTGAATGCTCAGATGCATTAGACATGTTATTGTACACTTAATATGACTACAGTGCAATGTAAACATAATTTTTATATGCACTGGGAAACAAATTTATTGCAATATTTTCTCTATTCTAGTGATGTAAATTGAACTCACAATATCTCCAAAGTATACCTGTACTGTCTGATCTCACTTATACATGAAATCTGAAATAGTCAAACTCATAGAAGCAGAGAGTAGAATGATGGTTGCCAAGAGTTTTGGACAAAGGAAATGTTGAGATGTTAGTTAACAGGTACTAAGTTCTGTTACGCAAGATGACTAAGTTCTGGAGATCCCCCACACAGCATGGTGACTGAAATTAACAATACTGCATCGTACACTTGAAATTTGCTAAGAAATTAAATCTTAAGTGTTTTCACCAGAAAAAAAAAAATAAAAGAAAAGGAAAATGGTAAATATGTGAGATGACAAATATGTTAATTATCTTGGTTGTGGTGATTATTTTACAATGTATGCATATGTCAAATCATCAAGTTATACACCTTAAATACGTGTAATTTTACTTGTCAATTATAGCTCAATAAAGCTATAAAACAAAAACCCAGAAAATGTTAAGTAACTTGCCACAAAACTACTTAGTGGTAGAGTTTGAGCCATCATCTAGATATCCTGACTGATATTCAAAGACACTTTTGACTACAACACAGAGATAGTTATTTTTTATTTAAAAACTTCAAATCTATTATTAAGATTTTGTCAAATAATTTCCTGGTTAAAAGAATAAAAAGCTCTTACCTTATGCTCCAAGTAATATATTTCCTGGTTTTTACAATGTCCATGTGATAACTCTTGTAAGTCAAATGAAATAAATATTAATTATAAAAGTATCACAAATTCCTAATGGAAAAATTGAGAAAAGTAATTTCTCTTAACCATATGTTAAACTTGGTTACAGAGCAGGGAGAGCTGCATGGAAGAAAGAAGGGGAAAATGTCATTAGGTAATCCAGATTTTCAATGCCTTCTTGGTTTTGGTGTTTATTTCCCATGCAGAGTTTTGTGGTGGTTGTAATTGATATTGTTGTTGTTCATGTACGTGGTTCAGGATTTATGTATCAGTTACCCCATGCTATTGTTTTGTATTTGTTCATTTGTCTTTTCCTTTTTGTATATCACCTATCTTTTAGTCAACTATTAGTATTTGTCATCACCATCATTCATATGCATTTTTCATTTATTGGTGACAAATTCTATACCTTGGTAAGGGGAAAAGGTGGAAAATTCAGCCCCTCTTCATGGGACTCACTTCCTACCTGGGGAGTACACAGATATTCATGAATGACCAGCTGTATATTCTATATGTCAGAATAAGTGCTGTAGCTGATACACACTTTAGAGGAAGAGGGAGAGACCACTGTGGGTTAGGAATTAGAGAAACTACAGTGGTGTCAGAAAAGACCTGGAGGAGGTGGAGCAAGATGGCAGAATAGAAGCCTCCACTGATCATCCTCCCCAGAGGAACACCAAATCTGACAACTATCTACACACAAAAAAGCACTTTCATAAGAACCAAACATCAGCTGAGAGATAACAGTACCTGGTTTTAACTTCATGTTGCTGAAACAGGCAGTGAATAGGGTAGGAAAAACAGCCATGAATTGCGGACACCACCCTTCTCCCACCCTACAGCAGCAGCTGCATATGATGGAAGGAGAATCTGCGTGCTTAGGGGAGGGAGAGTGCAGCAATTGTAAAACTGTGCCTTGGAACTCGGTGCTGTGCTGTCACAGCAGAAAGCTATACTGTGCAGAACTCAGCCAATGCCCACAGACGGAGCGTTTAGGCCAGGTCTAGCCAGAGGGGAATTGCTCATCCCAGCAGCTGGAACTTGCTTTTTGGCAAGCCTCACCACCAGGGGCTAAAGTGCTATGAAGATCTAAATAAACCTGAAGGGCATTCTAGGCCATAAAGACTGCAATTCCTAGGCAAGTCTGAGTGCTATGCTATGCTCAGAGCCAGTGGATTTGGAGGGCATACAATCTAGTGAGGCATCTGCTAGAACTGCTAAGGGAGTACTTATGCCACCCCTTCCCCACTCCCAAGAAGTGCAGGTCATAGTTCCAAAAGAGATCCCTTTGTTTCACTTGAGGAGAGGAGAAGGAAGAGTAAAGATAACTTTATTTTAAAACTGGGTTATCAGGTTGGCCATGGTAGATAGGACAGCAGCCAGAGTTGCAAGGTCCCCTTTCCAGGACCTAGCTTCCAGGTGACATTTCTAGACAAACCCTGGACTAGGATGGAACTTGTTCTCTCTAAGAAAAGGAACTGGTCCCAGCAAGATTCACCACCTGCTGACTGAAGCATCCTTGAACGCTGAATAATCAGCAGCAGTAACCAGGTAGTATACACTACAGGCTTGGTTAAGACTCTGAGACATGCTGGCTTTAGATGTTACCCAGCATATTCACAGAAGTGGTGGCTGTGAGAAGAGATTTCTTCTGCTTGAGAAAAGGAGAGGGAAGAAATAAAGGGGGCTTTGTCTTGCAGCTTAGGTACCAGCTTGGCCACAATGGGAAGGAGCACCAAGAGGGCTCTTGGGGTCCCTAATTCCAGGCCTTGGCTCCTGGAAGGCATTTCTGGGCCTACCCTGGGCCAAAGGAGAGCTCACTGCCATGAAGGGAGAGTCCAAGGCCTGGCAGAATTCACCACAAGCAGACTGAAAAGCCCTTGGGCCTTAAGGAAACATTGGTGGTAGCCTGGGAGTATTCCACACAGGAACATTCCACAGAGGAAGAGGAGGGAAGAGCAAGAAAAACTTTGTCTTGTGGTTTTGCCGCTATCTTAACAAGATTTTGTTAAGATAGCAAAATCTTGGAACCTACGGGTACTTTATTAGCAGTAGAATAAAGTACCACCTAGATGGTTCAAGCTTTTACAAACCAGAAAGGTATTTATTTAAAAACTTGGGGTATTCTTGCTTAGGAAAATAGTGAAAATAATAACAAACCCATGATTTCTTAGAGGTTTTATCAAAGGTTGCTATTTGCTTCACAACTTGCATGCCTATAGTTTCCATCCTGCTTCCATCCAGCTACTCCTACTTCCTAAGTAGGCCATGTGTCATTATCTCCCCATTTCTGGGTCAGTGCTACTTCCAAGGAGGCCCTTAGAGTGGGCCATTTCATTTTCACCATGAGTGTGGTGACTGGTGAGCCTTTCACGTGGATTCTTCCACGTGGATATGATTCTCCATATACCTGAGCCAACACTGCTATTCCTGGGAAAAGGGCCTCTATATGGGGTATGGGCAGGCTTATCTGCCCTTATTTGATTTATGGGAATTCTTCTATGTACTCATGCTTTCCACAAACTGACTATAGTTAGTAGGATGGTAGACCCCAAAAGATATGCCCATATCCCAATCTCTAAAACCTGTGAATATAAAGGATATCCTGAACTTTTCCCAAACTGACCAGCCACTCCTCTTGGAATTTAGTGAGCAGATTAAACTTAAACTTTATGCCTCTCTTCAGATCTTCTCCTACATTTGATTTTAGTTAAATGTTTTCCATTATTCCAGCCCCTTCCTCATTCCTACCCCTCTGCCAATATTCTGAACATCTACACAGAAACACTATACTGCATTACTCCCATTTTCTCTCCTTTATTACCTTGGAACTATGTAAAAACAAGTAGAGAGAAGAACAAGAATAAAAGCAAAATACTGGGGACACACTGCCATTATTAGAGATAGCCTATAAATTTTAACATAATGATTCAATTTCCACATAGAAGATGCCCATCCAGTTATGTCACTAACCCAGAGGTTAGTTTAAATCCCTTTATTCAGTCAATAGGAATTAATAAGGCACCTCTCTGCACAGCTGTGTGATAGATTGAGACATGTCCTTTGCTCCCAAGGAACTCAGCTCACATTCACTTGATTAACTATGGACTATAGCTTCTCTTTCCTTTACTAAAGGCCAACTATAGAGAGGGTTAAGAAGGCTCAGGTTAATAGAATTCACAAAGTCACTATTGCAGAAAATTCCTTTACTCTTCCATGTATAATTATTGCTGTCCTTAGTGGATCAGACCACTCCCTGCCTGACTCCTCAACAGTAATCCATTTCAGATCTATAGAGAATCAAATAAATAGTGATATGACTTGCTAAATTCTTCCACATAAGTCAGCAAAACTCAAAGGTCATATTCTGGATAATCTGCCCCCAGATGCTTATTTATAAAAAAGCAAACTGAATCTGCTTAGTGAAATTTATCCCACACTACTGGGTGCAGTAAAATAAACAGAAAAAAGTCATTGGTCGTCCCTTCAGAATATGTATACCTACAGGCTCCCCTTATAGAAAGCATTATTTCTTTTTTCTGGGTATGACTTTCTTTGGTTACACATGCAAAAGTGATAATGTACTCACAGCAGAAAATCATATGCAATACTAACAAGATAAAGGCACCAAAAATTGCCCCTAATCCTACCATTTACACAGGTTAACTACTGATATTATTTCAACATATATCTTTTTTTTCTCTGCAGAGGTAAATACTTTTTGCTTATGTCAAAATAGTATTACACTGCACATATTATTTTATGAACTGCTTTTTCAGTTCATAGTGCATAGTGAACATTTTCCCATTATATTTCTATTAGAACTGGCAGTAGAAGCATCATTCTTCCTTTAACGGATTTTACCTTATGGCTGGCTGACTCTAGCTATCTCCTTCTGGTCTTGTTGCTTTGAATCTTTTACACCTCCTTACCACCCTATGCCTGGTTACTGCATTGATCTGCCTAAAATACTATTTACACGCTTGACCCCAGACCAGAATCCTTGATGAACCTTTTTCCTTCATTCTGCCCCAGTTGACTAGAGGGAGGAGTTCTCACCTGTCCTTTTATTCCAGGCTGTCCTCAACAAGTCCAAGATGATTTAAATACATTGTTTTGCATCACTTATTACATAAATTATTTGTCCAAATGAGTTTCCATCCAACATGGTTTGCTTATTATTCCCTGATAGACCACTCAGCCTTCCCATTGAAGCTACTTTCTCTGCTGGTAGAGTCTCCCTCCCCTATACTCTACCTTTGCCCAGATTCTTTCCTACCCTTACTGCCCAGATGTTTTCATTGCTTTTTTAATTTTTTGAAAAAAAATGTATGGGTACATAGTAGGTGTATATATTTATGGGATATATGGGATATTTTGATGCAGGCATGCAATGTGTAATAATCACATCAAGGTAATCACCTTGAGCATTTATATTTTGTGTTAGAAACAATCTAAGTATACTCAATTATTTTAGAATGTATAATTAAATTATTATTGAGTATAGTCACCTGCTTGTGCTATAAAATACTAGATCTTATTCATTCTTTCTATTTTTTTTTTAATCCTTTAGCCATCCCCACTTCATCCCCACCCCCCCATTACACTTCCCAGCCTCTGGTAACCATCGTTCTACTCTCTATCTCCATGAGTCCAATTGTTTTAATTTTTCGGTCCCACAAATAAATGAGAACATGCAAAGTTTTTCTTCCTGTGCCTGGCTTATTTCACTTAACATAATGACCTCCATGTTGCAAATGATAGAATCTCATTCTCTTTTATGACTGAATAGAACTCCCTTGTGTATACATATCACATTTTCTTTATCCACTCATATCTTGATGGGCACGTAGGTTGCTTCCAAATCTTTACTATTGTGAATAGTCTACAATAAACATGAGAATGCAGACATCTCTTAAATATACTGATTTCCTTTCTTTTGTGTATGACCCAAAGAAAAATATAAGTTGAAAACAAAATATTGGAAAAAGACCATGCAAACCTAAGAGAGCTGCAATGACTATATTACTATCAAACAAAATAGACTTTAAAATAAAAATATTATCAAAGGTAAAGACTGTTATAAAAATAGAACGGTCAATACATTAGTAAAATATAGCAATCATAAATGTATATGTGGGCTTATAGACAGAGCATCAAAATACCACAAAAACAATAGACTTGAAAGGAAAAATAGACAATTCAACACTTCCTGTTAATGATTTTAATACCCATTCCCAGTAACTGATAGAACAACCAGACCCTACCCTGCAAAATTGCAAGAATATTGAAGACTTGAGCAATACTATCAATCAACTCTATGTGAGCAACAATATGCAATTGGCACCTCCTATCTGCAGATTCGACCAACTATAGATTGAAAATATTTGCAAAAAATCAACAACTAAAAATAGCAAATCAACAATAAAAATACAGTACAACCATTTACATAGCATTTACATTGTATTAGGTATTATAAGTAATCTAACGATGATTTAAAGAATATGGGAGGATGTGTATAAGATGTATGCAAATACTACACTATTTTATATAAGAGATATGAGTACCAGGAGATCCTAAAACCAATCCCTGGTGGATTCTGAAGGAAAACTGTATAGAGCTTCATACCCAATGACTGCAGAATACACATTCTTTTCAATTATACATGGAATATTCTCCAAGATGGACCATATGCTAGGCCAGAAAACAAGTCTTACTATATGAAAAGGGTTGATGTTATAAAAATATATTCTTCCAACACAATGAAATTAAGTTAAAAATCTAAAACAGAGAAAAAACTAGGAAATTCTCAAACATTTGGAAATTAAGTAGCACTATTCTAAATAAACCATTGGTTCAATGAAGAAATAACAGAGAAAAGTTAAAAATATTTTGAACTGAATGAAAATAAAAATTTTAATAATTTATGGGAAGCAGCTAAGGCAGCATTCTGAGGAAAACTGATAGCTTTAAATACCTATATCAGAAGGCATCAAATCAATAACCTAAGCTGTCATCTTAAGAAACTAAAAATGAGAGTGCAAAGCAAACAAATCCAAGCAGAAGAAAAGAATTAATGAAGATTACAGTAGAAATCAATGAAATAGAAAAATACGATAAAATCCATAAAATCAAAATTTGGTTTTTTTGAATTATCAACACAATTAACAAAACTTAGCTAGGCTGACTGAAAACAAATTACTCAAATCAGAAATTAAAAGGAGGATATAACTTCTGACCCTGCAGCATTAAAAAAAATTATAAGAAAATAAGAATAACTTCACACCAAAAAAAAATAGACAGATGAAATGAACAAATTCCTAAAACAACACACATTACCAAAACTGACTCAAGAAGAGAAAATCTAAATAGACCTATAACAAGTGAAGAAATTGAGTCATAATTTTAAATGTTTCCACAAAGAAAAGCCCAGATTCAGAATTCACCAGTGAATTTTCTTGAATATTTTAAGACAATATAGTAACAATCCTCTATAAGCTCTTTTGGAAAACAGAGGAAGGAACAATTCTCACCTCTTCTTTAAGGTATTATTTTGATACCAAAACAACACAAAGGTGACAGAAAAGAAGAAACTGCAGATTGATATTACTCATGAATATAAATGTAAAAATCCTTAACAAAACATCAGCAAATCAAATCTAGTAACTTGTAAAAGGATTATAGGCTGTAACTAAGTGGTCTGTAGTTTGGTTTACACCCAAAATACAGTAAGTATAAGGTACCAGATTAATAGAATAAAAGGAAAAAAATCTCATGATCTTCTCAATAGATACAGAAAAAACACTTATCAAAATCTAACACCTATCTAAAATTTTTCCAAGCAAAACTAAAGGATAACTTCCTTAACCTGAAAGAGTATCTCCATGAAAAATTTATAGCTAACATCATGCTAAATGATAAACAACACTAAATGTTTTTCCCCTAAGACAGGGAACCATGCCACTTTTGCCACTTCTTTTCAACATTGTAAATGACGTTCTAGCTAATGCAATTTTAAAAAATAAAGAAATTAAAGATGCCCAGATTTGAAAGACAGAAGTAAAACTGTTTTTATTCATAGATGACATAATCTGTTATGTAGAAATTCCCAAATATTCGTCAAAAAATCTATTAGAATAAATTAATTTAACAAGATCACAATATAAGATCAATATTTCCATATACTAGCAATGAACAATACAAAAACAAAATTAAGAAAGGTTTTTAGTTATAAAAATATCAAAAAGAATAAAACGCAAAGAAATACATTTTAAAAAAAGAAGTACAAATTTTGCATACCAACTACTACAAAAACTTTGATGAGCAATTAAAGATCTAAATAATGTTCACATTCTTGAATTGGCATAGACAATATTGTCAAGATTTTTCCCAAACTGATCTAGAAATTCAATACAGTCCCTATCGAAATCCCAGCAAGTGTTTCTGTAAAAATTAACAAGCTGATTTGAAAATGCATGTGGAAATACAAAGAACTTAAATAGTCAAAACGATTTTGAAAAAGAACAAAGAAAACTTACATGATCACATTTTAAAATTTACTCCAGAGCTATAGTCATCAATGGAGTATGCTATTGGCAAAGGATAAATATATAGATTAATAGGAGAGAACTGAGAGTTCAGAAATAAGTACTTACATTTATGGACTATAACTTACTTTTTAACTGGTGCCAAGACAATTCAATTGAGAAAGCATCATGATTTCAAAAAATAGTGCTAGGAAAATTGGATATCCATATGTGGGAAAAAACTACTTACAGCCTTACCTCAAACCATACCCAAAAATAAACTCAAAATGGATGATAGAGTTAAGAGTTAAAACTCCACATCATCTAGAAGGAAACATGGGAGAATTCTTTATGATCTTGGGTTTGGCAAAGCTATGACACCAATAAGAGAAAACATATAAAAGAAAAAAAAAGGTTAATTGAACTTCCTAAAAGTCAAAATTGTTTTACTTCAAAAGTTATCATTAAGTAAATGAAGAGACAAGCCATAGTTTCAAATCCTACACTTGATAAAGCACCTGTATTCAGAATGCATGGAAAACACTAATAACTCAATAGAAAGAAGGCATGTAACCCAACTAAAAAAAAAAAAATGGGTGAAAGATTTTAATAGACATTTTACCAAAGAGAATAAGTGAATGCTAATGAGTACATTAAAAGATTTTCAATCTCATTAGTCATTAAGGAAATGAAAATGAAAACCAGAATGAGACACCTGTATACACTTACTAGAATGGCTATAAAAAATTTTTTAATACCAAGAATTAGTGAAATTGTGGAGGAATGGAACCTTTCATGCTTGCTGGTAAGAATGGGAAGTGGTACAGCCACTCTGAAAAATAATTTGGCAAGTCCTTAAATACTTAAACACAAATATATCATTCAATCAAGTAATTGCACTTCTAGATATGAAAATGTGTGTCCACATATAGACATATACATGAATGTCATAATTACGTTCATAATAATCCAGACCAGGAAATCATCCAAAGTCCATCAAATGGCAAATGGAAAAGCAAAATGTGTTGTATTTATGGAATTCTATTCAGGATTTTTAAAAAATGAACCACTGATACATGCAACAACATGAATCATCCTCAAAAACATTATGCTAAGTGAAAGGAGCTAGACAAAAAGACTATATATTTTATAATTATATTTTTATGACACGTCTAGAAATGGAACATTTATAGAGACAGAAAACAGATTAGCAGTTGCTGGGGCTGGGAGTGGGAACAATAATTAACTGCAAACAGGCACAAGGAAACTTTTTTGGGGATAGGAGAATATCATAAAACTGAATTTTGATTATGGTTCCACAATTCTATAAGTTTACTAAAATCAGTGAATTGTACTTTTATTTTGAGTGAATTTTATGGTATATAAATTATACTGCAATAAAACTGTTTTTAAAAAATACAACAAATCAGAACATGGTTTTCTGAGAGAGAAAGTTTGTTTTTTTAAAGCCCCAGGTTTCCTTTACATGTCAGAAGCAAAGATTGGAGGTCTGAACATAGACTTTATTACAAGCTGTAGTAGAGAGAGATCAGAGGTCTGGGAAGTCCTAGAAGGAAATTTCAAGACAGGATCAGAAAAAAAAAAATGCACTTAGTTGCTGTGGGGTTCTTGAGAAAAGTCTGAGTATTCTGCATTACAAGGCTGAGATACAAGACATCCCTAACAAGGGCGAGGGAGAGTCCAAGGGCATTCAGAGATGTTCCCCACTGGGCATGACACTGAGTCTGAATGGCAGGCAAAAATGGCAGAGCAGTAATGGTGGAGAATGGCTGCAGAGGCAGCCTCACTAAGTTGCCCACATTGTGGAATGGGGCGACAAAGCAGCCAAGCATCAACAGGACCACCAGAGCATCATGAAGGTCACAATGCGTAGAGCTAATACTAAGCAGTGAAGGTTTTTAGTTAAAGATAATGGGCACAGCAGAATGTCCCAAAGACAAGGCAGGGCAGCTTTAAGACACACAGGTCCAGATGGGCAATGAACAACTCAGAGGAAAGCAACAAAACCAAGGGAATGTCATAAAAACAGCTGTGTTAGGAACTTAGAACTTTAAACTAGCATAGCTAGTTTAGGTAATGGATGAGGTACCTTTAAACAGCAAATTTGGGAGTGTTTTCTTCTCCCAGCCCTTAGCAGAACTAAGAACTTTAGAATAAAATGAGAACAGTCCAAAACAAAAACAAAAATATCCTTTTGCTGCCCACTGGAAGACATTTGCAGGGTATGGAAAGCTCCTAGTAAGCTGAGGGTCAGTGTTGTGACTTTTGATCTCAGGCTTCCCAGGTTGACTTGCCAAAAAGAGCATTTTATATCCCTCATTGTCAGCTCTTCTGAGTTTAAAGGAATCTCATTTGATCAGATTAGAAGTCTCCTTGAGAGTCAGGACCCCTTAAGGGGGTCAGAGCGGAGAACAAGGTGACCAGAGATGATGGCTGGGGCACTGTCTTCTTACGACTGGAATCTTCTCATTATTAACCTCAGGCAAAACCCCTAGCTGCCAGGGTGCTGAAATGGTTTGCTTCTACAGCACTGAGTCACCAGAACTCAAAGCTTTTCGATGGTTTAAACTCCACGTGTTGTTAGGTTCACTTACAGATCAATTAGTCAATTTGTGACACTTTAAGTGACATTTGAAAGAGATAACTATTAAACAAAAGCCAACTGGAAGCAGAATCATTCCATTTCTCTGCTCATCAGATTGGATTGTCTGTCATGTTTTGCATGCAAAGGGGGATTTGCCATTCTATAGCTAAAGTCATTATTTAGGCCCAGAGCTGGCTCACTCAACAGCAAGACACATTATTTATAGCAATATGGTTGTCTGTTATAAAATCGTCCATGTTGGGGAAGGGGAGAGAGAGCACTTAGATTCCTAATGTTTTTGTCTCGGGGCTTTTAATTGAGTAGGAGTGAGCTAGCTAATGTTATGTGTAAGTAAATGAGAAAAATGTGTTCTTTCCAGCAAATGATTGCCCAATTTTAATTTCCCTGTAATCATTCTTTCATTCTTATGTCTTATAAAATTTAAAAGGCTGTCATGTGGAGAAGGGAGGACATTTGAGAGTTTTGTTACAAAGGACAGAAACAGGACCAAGGAGGATTGTCAGCAGGCAGGCAGACACATATGAAGGAGGGACTTGCTGCACTGTGGACTGCTCAACAGCATATCAGGCTGCCCACCTAGAGGTTTAGTTAGCTGTCCCTGGAAGTATTCAAATTGTTCCCATAGGACTAGATGACAGTACATGACAGAAAAGGAGAGGATTTACTTCTCTGAATGGTAGTTATGTTAGGCAGGCTCTTTCAGGTAGTAAGAAACTGAGATGTGCTCAAATGACCAAGTCTGTTCTTTTGGCCTGTCCAGGCTCCTCCCTTCTTCTGAAAATAGCATTTCATTGTTCAGGTAGGATAGATGCTCCTCCCAGGCTCTGGGTGTGTATCTGCGACCCAGCCCCATCAATGAGAGTGTTCCATTTCCCAAGTCACAGTGATTGGCTCAGGTTGGTCATGTGGCCCCAAACAGTCCCAAAAACCTCAATCCTGGGAATTTTATTAGAAAAGAGAGACTCTGTTTCTTCCAGACTTGAAGTTAGTTAAGCCTAATGCCACGTAGGGTTATTGCAAGCAAAGGAACTGCTTGAGAATAAGCTGGAAAGTCAGTAAGGACATATGCTGTAGCAGACTGCTTCTGGTGGTCTCTCTCAGTAGATAATGTCTACTCTTTTCTATTCTGCTGTTATTCTTTGACAGTGATTCAGCTACTTGGTCCCTTCTTCCACTGCTCCCAGGTCTACAGCCTTAATAATTGTACATCCCCTATTAAAATTCCCCAAGAGAAAGGATTGACAGATCCTTTCTGAGACTGCACCAGCCAGTCACCATCCATATGATATCCTCCAGTAAACTATGACTCTCACACGCAGCCACCATGGATGGAAGGCGGTCTTCGTGTAAGCCTTCGATCCTGAATCCAACTCCCTGTGATCATGGGGATACATTACTAAGAAAAGTGTGCTCCCTATAGTGAAAGTGCTCCATCATGACTAGGAAAAGTTTTAGACCTACAGAAAGGAACCTGCTTCAAACTTCTTTATTGTGTAAAGATATTGTAGGGTAGAGGTTGCCCTCAGAGTGGGCCTCTGGGCATGGAACAGGCAAAGCACCCCAGATCCCTCCCCAGACAATTTCCAAAGTTCTTTACCATTTTTAGTTTCTCCAGTTCCTTTTTATTTTAAAATTCTCTTTTTAAAAGAGATAATTGGGGCCAGGTGCAGTGGCTCACACCTGTAATCCCAACACTTTGGGAGGCCAAGGAGGGCGGATCACCTGAGGTCAGGAGTTTGAGACCAGCCTGGCCAACATGGTGAAACCCCATCTCTACTAAAAACACAAAAATTAGCCGGGTGTGGTAGTGGGCGCCTGTAATCCCAGCCACTCAGGAGGCTGAGGCAGGAAAATTGCTTAAACCCAAGAGGCAGAGGCTGCAGTGAGCCGAGGTTGTGCCATTGCACTCCAGCCTGGGTGACAAGCATGAGACTCCATCCAAAAAAAAAAAAAAAGAGAGAGAGAGAGAGAAAATTTTTTTGGAGTTTTATTCATGTTGAGATACTTCCTACAAGAATTGATAAAGGAAGTTGCCAAGCAGAAAGCCCCATGTATTTTGTTCCTTTCCTCACTTACCACCCAGTACTTTTCCTACTGAGGGCTGAAGCACAAGTTTTTCAAAAGGAGAAGGAGATTTAAAAAACCAAATCTTGGACACTCCAGGTGTGTCTGATATGACACCATGATTCAATCAAGTCCTGGCAGGAAAATGATGGTACACTCATGGGTCATGAGAAGAGTTTAATACAAAGACTATTAACAAGGTATAACAGGAATGTCCCTAAAGGGAAGTACAAGTATCTCTAAAACATGAGAGATAGCTGAGGCCTACTAATAGCTGGGTCTGTTACCACCTCTCAGCCTGAAGGGGCAATTAGAAGGAGTGGTCACCAGAACCCAGACACAGAAAGGGCTCTGTGGCAAGGGCCACCACAGAAACTGTAACCTTCAATGATGGGACATAGCCAGCCCACAGGAAGAAGCTCAGAGAATAAATACCCAGCTCCCTCCCTACCCGCCCTCCAATTTCCTGCCAACGGGCTGAACCCAACTAGAAGCCAGAGGCCAAAGAAGCACAGGACAGCCCCTGGGACACAAAGCAGAGTAGAAAAGCGTAGGAAGTATATCTGGAGGAGAAAATTAAAAATATTTGGCACACATGGGGTAAAAAAGTACTTAAGCTACATTTTCCCTCAACTGGGCAAAAATATATCAAAATCTAATGGCCCACTGATAAGTCTTCAGTGGAATGGGCTGATCCAACACTGCTTTTAACGTAAAACAGAAGCTGGTGCCTGAGGAGACAGTGAGCATCCACTCACATTGGTGGGGGTAGGCTGTCCTGCCTGAGGATATCACAAAATGGGAAACCACCCCTCCTCTGAAAGCACACACAGTGACCCTGGGGAGAAAGGACAGTCTTGAGTGTTCTGTATAAAGTGGCACCAGCCATAAACACTGGGCCACATCATCCTTAAGGCACTCCCTAGGAGAATGTTGAACAGGATAGTGCCATTCTTTGAGTCAAATACCTTTCTTTTTAATCAAAATGTGGGAAAATATTATGTTTGAAAAGAAGTAAAAAAATATATTATAGAAGAGAAAGGTCAGATTTCTGGGAGCATTGCCTTGTGTTTAAGATGAAAGCAGGAATACAACTGGGCTGAAAGCATAACACTTTTTCATTTGTTAATTTAAAATTAATCCACAGAAAAACCTAAAGAAACAATTTCACTGAAGTCATTCAAACTCAGCAGTCCAACTATGGCTGCTTTATTCCTGCCTTTTTTTTTAAGGGAGAATCTGATGTGGAAGAAAAATCATGATACTCTTCCATTTATTAAGTATATATTTACTTAACACCTACTACATGCTGGGCACTGCTCCAGGTGCTAGGAACAGAAGAAACATTTCAAAATAAATAAGACCCATCTTTCCCTTAAGCAGCTTATAGTTACATGAAGAAGACAGACATAAAAACAGCTCACCACAATACAGGGCAAAATGAAATACATGCTACAGAAAGTGCGGGTAATCTGCTTGGGGGTTTGGGTGTGTACCAAGGAGAGATTCATTCTGAGTGAGAGGAAACCAGAGTAGGTGATGTTTACTTAGGACCTTGAAAAATGAGTAGAATGTTATCAGAGGACACATGAGCCCATTGTTAGACAGATAAAACAAGGACATTTCAAGTCAGGGTAGGGCATGAACAAAGACATGGATATAGGAAGTACTGGGCAAATGCAGACCACAGCAGGCAGAGTGGGGCATCAGAGGGAGTGGTAAAAGAGAGTATAAGAGGAAGATGGAGCAGGAGAGAGGCTTGGGTCAAAGCAGAAAACACCTTAAAATGCCAGCTTACAAAACTCATTCCAGGAAACAGTAGGGACTCTGAGGGGCCATATCTAGTTTGGAATAAATGTTACATGCATTATTTTGAACATCACAGTCTACAGTAGTTCTATCTCATGCCTTGAGTCTGTGCCCCATTTGTTTCCCTGACAGTAACATCTGTAGTGCATTCGTCCCTAATGTGCCACATTAAATCACTTCAACCTAGTGATATTAATGACCTCAAACTGAAAATAAGATCTGGCTCATAGCACCCTCATGGATAATGGAAATAGTTCACTACCAACACTTTCAGATGAAGGAGCTAGAATAAAAGTAGTTTGTTGGAACAAAGTAGCCTATAAATAGTCATACTGGGACAGATAGGCCGCGTTGCTGAAAGGTCCTACAACTAATGGGCTGGATGCTCCATAAATCAGTGAGAGTGCAGAGAGGGAGCCCACGTGTCACCCACATAGTCAACTCGGCAGGGAAAAGAGAGGGAGCCTGCTAATTAATCTCCACATTCTGCCATTGTGCAAAATTCACTGCAGTTTCCTTTTTATCTGGGCAATTGGCATTAAAAATGAAAAGAAACAAAATCAGTCTGACTGCTTTATATGGTATATTACCTAACCCCAAAGGCCAAATCAGGAAATGCTTTGAGATTTTGATGTTACAGGAGACTGGAAGATGGAAAGGAGGTTGTATGAAATCAGACCGACCATTACAAAGTTAACTGTAACTTAGATGGATAGGAAGTCAAAGTCCCTAGCCTAACTCTTGGCAACCAACACTTCTTGTGCTTTAGGGCTCAGTTAAGAAAATAGAACCAAATGAAAGGTCACATTTTCAACTGTGAGCCTTTGTAACTAAATATCAAATATTGTGAGGCCCTTCTGCAGAGTTCACAATGAGACATAAGCCTGGAAAGAACTGCAAATAATCCTTAATGAGAAGTAGCTGAGCTCCGCAAACACTGCGCTTGATCTGAGCAGTGGCCATTGAGTAGCTGCAAACACAACTCTGGGGGCCCTCATTTGCCTTAGCAATGGTTTCGCTTTGCCAAGCATAACCATTCCTCACTGTCCCGGGAAAATGCTCCTGTGAGAGACAGAGTGTTTGGCAAGGAATCTGCACAGAGTGGATGGCCCCATTCCTGTGGCCAGTGCCTGACCTCAAGGTGACATCACATGAGTTAGGTTCTGGACCAATTGAGGCATACCTGCAAAGGGCAGATAGCTAAATAAGATCTCACTGAGCCAGAATATTCCAAATAAAGTCTTCATATATACTACATTTAACCTCTGCTCTCTTTTTATTTTTAACATTATTTCAAAAACATAATTATAATTATTTGTCAAACCTCTTTACTAACACCTCTTATTCATAAAAATCGTAAGTTCTCTGGTTGTAAAAATCATAAGTTCTCTGGTTGCAGAGGACATTGTGTCCTTACACATCCATCTCCAGAGGCAAGAAAAAAGAGGAACATACCTGTTTTTCATCTCTTTTAAGAAGCCTCAGCTTTCTCTCACATCTCATCAACCACAAATGCATCATATACCCTCACCTAAAGACAATGGGCTGAACCCAACTAGAAGCCAGAGGCCATCGCTGTGGACATGGCCTCCATGTTTGGCTTAGACCAGTGGTTCTCACACTTCAGCAGGCATCAGAATCACCCAGGCTTGTTAAAACAGATGCCTGGTCCTCTTACCTGGAATTTCTGATTCAGCAATCTGGGGTAGGAGCTAAGAATTTGCATTTCTAACAAGTTTCCAGGTTGATGTTGACATTGCCAGCCTACACGTTAACTATGTGGCTTAGACAAAGCAAGTTTCACTCTTAGGTTCAGGGAAGAAGATGAGCTTCCCCTCAAAAACATGGATGCTTGGAAGAAAGGGAATAAAATCAGGGTTCTGTTAGCAAGGAAAAGAGTAGGTGTATGGCTGATGAATGACAACCATCAGAATCTTCTGGGTTGGAATCCACTGAATCTTGTCTTCACAAAATGGTAACCATTTGTGATCTGTGTCAATTGTGGCCTCTTACTTACCTGGTGAATAGCACTCAGCCCTGCCGCTCCTAACAGGCCCAGGACTAGAACCGGAGATGGCCAATGGCTCATCAACCCTGGAGCCCAGAGGACCCTGTGGGAGGGGATAGTTACCAAGGGCACACCAGCAAGTCACACCTGTGAAAGCCTTTGTTTCAGCCACATATCTCATTCCTGTTCAGTGTCTCGAGAAGTACTTCTATTTTCTGATAACACAGTGAAACAAAACAAAGAAAACAAAACAACTGCTCATCTTAAACTGTTTCTTTAAATTGAATTAAGGCAGACTTTGTAAATACAGGCCTGGCGCAGCAGCCTACCTTTTATGTGTCTCCTATGTATATGCAATAATACCCATGGATTTAGTTACAATTATGGTATGAACTGGACCAAATATGACTGCTTCATGAGAATACTCAACCATTCAATAATAGGTTCATTTGGTCTTTTCTTTGCTGCTCCTCACAAGATAATCTTTGCTCTAAGCCCAATTTTGAATCTCATTAGTTTGGGGTTTAACTACAAGCTGTGTTGGGAAAGAATGCCTACAGTCATTTGAAAGAATTCAGAGGTGAAGTTGCTGATGAGTGAGCTTTCTTGTTCACACAGCCCAATAGGCTGGATATGAAGGCTTTTAAGACAATGCACGTTGGAAAGCTGCTGACTCTCTTTTGCCATAGGTCCCCATCTAAGCTACTGCACTGAGAAGGAAGACTGCCCTCAGTGCTTTGGGGATTAGGATGAGGAGTGTGTTATAAGTAATGCATCATGGGCACTCAGCTTCCTACAGCCACCTTATCACCATGGATATTTTTTCCCATATATTTGAAGCGAGCCATCAGTCACTTCTAATCTATGTACCAATTCTAGGGAAGCTGTAACTTTGAAGACAGCCTCAGAAACTTCATATATTGAAGGAAGATAAAATATATTGCATACCATATTAATACTTTCTTTCAACCAAAGGATATCAGCTTCTTGAAATAGAGTGCTGTCAAAAACAAATCCATTAGCTGTGCCTTTCTTCTGTAGATTCAGGCAGAATTAGAAACACCAAAAGAATAAACAACAAAAGAATAAAAGTGTTGGTTTATCAAATGTACACAGTATTGCTATACATTCCTCTCAGCCAGCAAACAGAGGGAAAAAATAGCAATAAGAGGTAAAAGAAAAGGCACCACTTTCAGCTGAGTGATTTTGTTCTTCTATGCATGACATTAAGCACTGTGCCAGGGAACAGATCCGCATGTGTGTCGTTTAGTGCCTGGGCACAAATTTCCTACATCAGAGATGCCAAGGCAATATCCCAATGGCTATATGGTCCAGTGATGCCCTCCGTCAGAGGGAGCAGGTGGAGCCGGGTGCTTCTCACCTGCCATGCCCATATTGTAAGACCCACCCCCATTTCTTGGGGATCATCACAACCCAACTTGTCAGCAGGAGGAAACTAGAACTGTCACCAGACCGGGCCAGAGCAAAGGAACACATAGCAGTCATGACCAGAAGTAACAGTTTCTCAGTCGCTTCCTGAAAATTACAGGTACTTGGTCTCTGACACAGCTTTGACAGATATGCGGCAGCATTTGACCTACAACATAATTAGATCAGGAAAACTTTATAAATCTTTACAGACAGGTTTAAAATATAGTTAGCAGCCTAAATTTCAATTTCATAGAATATCTCAAGGAGTATACCTATGAGAATTCTGTGATTCCTCTTGTTCTTTGGCTGTACCTTTATATTTTAGAATACACAAATAAATTTTTCAGTCAGTATAAAGCTACTGAATGAGTGACTGGGAATCCCCTTTCTACATCATCCCTTGAGCCCATCCATTCAAGAAATCACCATGGATATTTTTTCCCATATATTTGAATATACATTCCTGAATCTGGGCCTCCTCCCAGGCCCACACCCAGGAATGTACCCAGATGAACAAACGCCATCAGCCCTCCCGGGAGCCCTGACAGTTACTCTTTCCAGGGGCAAATATGTTTCTGTGTTTCTGCCAGCCATATAATATATACCTAGATATTCCATGTAATTTCCGTACTGTCAGAACTGGTCATATATTTGTTTGTACTAACCTTAGCCCTGCCATTGTCCTTTCTTCATTATCCTCTCACCCCACCCTGAATCCTTAATATATTTCTGTTAATAATGGTACATATTAGTAATAAGGACGATTAGACAATCAAGTATACTTACTCTCAAACAATTTGTATTTCAGGACTTTGGTTTAAAGCCCTTTGTGTAAAACTCAGAACATATTTTACTGCAGAAATTACTTAAAGCCTCCATCTCACACAAGCCTGTTTAAAAGTACATTTGCAAGCATACTCAAGTACTCTCTTTGCTGGTCATGTCTTCTAGCATCAGGTTTTTACCTGGTACATACTAAGTTATTCATCAGTAACCCAAGCTCTTCGATGAGCTGGATATCCTATTTGAGTTTCTATTTTTCATAAAAATTCCCCTCTGGGTACCTTCCAGCTTCTTAGTTATGTATCAAAGAATGGTGTGAAATAAAGTTGACTTAAGAAAAACCTCCCACATTCATAAAATCACTTGTCAATGTCTAGGAAGATGACCAGTCTTTACAGGAATGTTATGGTTAAATAACATGAAAGCATTAACCTGAAGATAACCTGGGCATTGAGAGAGATCTGACTATGACCTTTGTGACTCTTTTATCTCCAGGGTGTTTTAGCTCATCTAGCTGAAAGGGCAAAATCCCCCTTTCTACGTCATCTTTTGAGGCCACCCAGTCATCAGAGAGGATAACCCTTCTAGGCCCAGATCCAGGAATGTGGCCAGCTAGTCAAAATTGTCAGCTCTCCCAGGAACTCTGATAGCTACTCTATCAAGGGTAAAAAAGAGAATGACTTCTCTCACTCATGGTAAGAAGCTCTTACCCAGATGCTACACCGTACATTTGGGGACACCATATTTTTCAGAGTGGGGGCACAAAAAGCTTGCTGAATGAATAAATGGTATTAGCTAGAACTATGGGTTCTCAGAGCAAAGGACCATATGGCACACAATGGGAAGAGGAGGTACAGGAGGAAGAGGAAAAAAAATAATGAAATCCCTTTTTCTTGAACACAACTGGCCTTGGGCAAATTTGTAAGATAGGCTTTGAAGAAGAATTGACTGGGATCCTGACTCCTGCCTTTATAAGCTCTCTGAACTTGCCCTCCCCTTGTTAGAAAGGATGCTTTCTAGGGCCACCCACTCCCCTGGTAAAATGGATTTCCTTCTGCTCTTCCCTTCTCAAAATGTTTGTTCATTCCTCTCTCCTACATTGTCAGTTTCTACCTCCAAGCTTGATCAATCCTAATAGCTTTCAAAGATGCTATAAAACCTCCAATTTAAAAAAAGATCTTCTAGAGCCTGCATCCTTCTAGCCAACATGCTATTCACTCATATATAATAGGAAGTCTCTAAAAGTTACCAGTCCCTCCAATCAGTTTCCCCTGACTCCATTCAAATAGCTTTTGTCAAGATCACTAATTATCTTCATTTTGCCAAATGCAGTGGTCAGTTATTGGCTCACCTTGCTAAGATCTTACTGAAGAAGATACCCCCAGATGTTTGTGGTCCCCTTTCCATAGAGCGGAGCCTGTGCTGAGATAAGCCTGCTGAGCTAGAGGCTACATTTTCTGACAATTCTTTCTGGCCCCACAAGCACATGTGGCCATGTGACTAGTCCTTGTCAATGAGCAAGGATCAGATCGTTTAAGGTCTTATACAGCATGGAAAGGAGATTGGATTTAATTCTAAGATTGATAGGCAACTGGGTGGCTTTTAGCAAAATGGTTCTCCTTGAAACTGCAAAGCTCATTTCTGGTCAGGTCCTCTGCATTTACTCTTTTTTTTTTTCTTGAGACAGAGTCTTACTCTGTCACCCAGTCTGGAGTGCAGTGGCACAACTTCAACCTCCGCCTCCCATGTTCAAGCAATTCTCCTGCCTCAGCCTCCCTAGTAGCTAGGATTATAGGCATGCACCACCATACCCGACCAATTTTTCTATCTTTAGTAGAGAAGGGTTTTGCCATGTTGGTCAGGCTGGTCTTGAACTCCTGACCTCAGATGATCTGTCCTCCTTGGCCTCCCAAATTGCTGAGATTACAGGGGTGAGCCACCACAACCAGCCTGCGTTTACTCTTATTTCCCTTTACCATAGATCCTTTCATAGCCAACTACTTCTTTCCAGATCTCTGGTAAAAGTCATTTCCACTACCTAATCCATCCAAATAGCTTCATCCCTCAAATTAATTTACTTTTCTCCATAGCACTTCTTATTGTCTAATGTTATATTATACTCTCTTATTCTCAGACTTTAAGGTACCTCAGAATCAACTGGGTATTTGCTAAAAAAACAAAACAAAACAAAACAAAAACATATTTTTGTCAAAATCTCCAAGATTTCAAGAGGCCTTAGTGCTCAGTAATCTGCATTTAACCAGATAATTCTAACCCAAATGGATCAAAGATAAGCACATGGAGTCTTAGTCCAGCCAAAGAGGGACTGCCCTCTACACTTGGTCCTCTGGAAGGCAGATGGTGCATTTTCAAAGAGGAATATCTGTTAAGAAAGGACTCATGTCACATGGAACTTCACCTGGATTAACCAAGGGGAAAAATACTATCTTGCAGGGTAGCAAGCTTGTCTACAATGTTTTGAACTATTCTAACTGTATAAATCCTGTTTCTGAAGTCAAGATGTGACTTTGAGTATGTTACTTTGCCTCCATGGGCCTCCATTGTCATTTATATGCAGTAAGATTATATTGAATTAGGTATTATATCTCTTCTCAACCTCAGAGAATCTTAACTAAAGGCATTCATTCTATAGTACTTACATCCATAAGCAATAACATGAAATAAGAGGTAAATGCTCAGAAACATTTTTTGTTACAAAAAAGAAATCTCATTACAGACCTTGAGCACTATGTAACAACTTCCCATGGCACCAAATTGCCAGTTAAAGAAAAGTATTTAAGAGCTATGACTTATAAAACTACCAGTGAGTTTTGAACATTTGACCATAACATTTCTGTGTTTATAAATGCTAAGAACCTAGGCACTTGCAACTGTACGGCAAACAGGATATAAAAGGAAGCCACCCCAAAAGAGAACAATTAAAGCAACAATGCTACATTGCAATTTGTAAACATCACAAAAGCCTAAAACTCTAGCTGCAAAACACAGAATAGAGTATCATTGGTGCATCGATTACAACTTAACAAATAGTGCAATTTGTTAAGACGTTTAGGGAAGAGAAATTGGCAGGAGAGAAAAAGTCTTCACAAGGTGACAACATCAAGAGAATATGAATTGGGGAGATAAAAGAACTGGAGAAATGATCAACATCTCACTTATTCAGAAGATATTTGTTGAGCCAAGCATTGTGCTAGTAACTAGAGATATAAAAATGGTTATACAAGTTGGTTTCTGCCCTCAAAGAACTGAGAACTGTAAACAGGCAATTGAAACACAGTTGCTAGTGACACAAAGACTGTCACAGGCCAGACACCATGGCTTATGGCTGTAATTCCAGCGCTTTGGGGAGGCTGAGGTGGGCAGATCACTTGATCCCAGGAGTTCAAGACCACCCTGGGCAATACAGCAAATCCTTTCTCTACCAAAAAAATACAAAAAATTAGCTGGGCGTGATGGTGCATGCCTGTAGACCCAGCTATCTGGGAACCTGAGGTGGGAGGATCACCTGAACCCAGGAGGTCAAGGCTGCAGTGATCCATGATCTTGCCACTGCACTCCAGCCTGGGAGACAAAGTAAAACACTGTCTCCCAGTACCCACCCAAAAAATAATGTGGTTCAGTCTGCTGGAAGAAAGGCCAGGCCAGATTTTCAGAAATGGTGGTGCTTGAACTGAGACTTGAAGGATGAGTAAGAGTTTGACAATATATAAGAGAAAAATCTCTTGCCAGGTACAAAAATAAAAAAACAAATGAACATGTTGATTGGGTAATTTTGTTGGCATTTTTCTTTTAGCCATTGTGATCAGCTTTGCACATGAATTAGCACTGTGACTTACTTTGTCCAGTAGAATGCCACAGAAGTGACTGTGTGCCAATTGCTAACCTAGTCTTCATTAGGCTTTGCATACTTCCATTGCTATCTCAGACCCCTGCAACCACCATGTGAATGAGCTCAGACTAGCTTTTTGGAGATTAAGCAACCACGAGGAAGAGAACCATTCTATACCAGCCAGTCCGCAGACAATCTGCCAACTGACTGCAGATGCATGGCTGAGTGCAGCCAAGATCAGTCTGACCTGGCCAAGATCACTAGTTTTTTTTTTCCTAGGGAACCATACACTCATGAGCAAGAATAAATGGTAGTTTTAAGCCAATAAATTTTGGAATTGTTTCTTATGCATTGATAGATAACTGAAAGAGCTCCTTCCAATTTGAATTTACAATGATATAGTTCTCATGTCCTAAACCAGCATCACAGATAGAATGAAGCAAAAGGTTGCAGGGCACACACACACACACAAATGTTCTTGTTATCCCTTGTTTATAAATGCTCATGACCTTTGTCACCTCCTCTACTTGTTCCTGATCAAATACAGCAGATGAAATCACAGTTATCTCACTAACACAACCTCCCAGAAGAGCCCACTAAAAAGAATAGGAAAAAATAGTATCCCTTTCTCTCACCTAAATATATTCTGTAATATGGCACAATATACATAATGACTAACATAAAATGTTGAGGTTATTTTTTTTTCTGCCTATATTAACTGATTCTTTTTAGAGACAAAGTCTCATTCTGCCGTGCAGGCTGGAGTGCAGGGGCGCAATTTCGGCTCACTGCAACCTCTACCTCCTGGGTTCAAGCGATTCTCCTACCTTAGCCTCCCAAATAGCTGAGATTATAGGCATGTGCCACCACGCCCAGCTAATTTTTGTGTTTTTAGTAGAGACGGGGTTTTACCATGTTGGTCAGGCTGGTCTCAAACTCCTGACCTCATGATCTGCCCACCTCGGCCTCCCAAAGTGCTGAGATTACAGGCATGAACCACTGCACTCCTACTACCTGATACTAAGTACACATATATAATGCAAATTTTCCATGACTCTGTTAAATTTGATGCAAATGACCTATTGGGACAATTTAATTATCTGAATGCCCAACTACCAGGTGTGGTTATAGGGGAATCAGGTACAGCTACATATTAAAAAACAGATCCCCATCGTCTCTCTATTTATACATGCTGTTGATTCATTAATTCTTTATCTCTGCAGAAATCAGAAAACATAATTTTTCTCTCCAAGAAGAGAATGTGATTTTTTTTAATGTTGTTAGTCTTTTTTTGACCAGTCTTGATTAAAATAACCCATCAGTTATAATTCTGTATGGACAAGAAGCTTGGCACGGAAACAATTCTACACCATGATCCTCACAAGTCTGCTTATTCTTTTTTCTATTGCCAAATGCCTTTCCATGGGCTAATTTTTTTCAGGGGAGGAAGGATACAGAATGTAAACACAGTGAGCTAAACAGCTGACCCTATAGTCCATGGGTAAGATTGTAATGAAGTTAAAATTTATCCATTCTCTGCTCTTGTTCACAAGTTCAAGATACTTTTCGTTATGTTTCCTGTCATTCAGCTTTCAGAAAAAGATGGCACATGGGATATAGCATCCGACTTTGTATGTTCCAAATATTACAGTAAAGGGAAATTTTCCTTAAAAAAAATCATATTATAAAATTGCATAGAACTAAATATACATGCACACACACAAATGAGTGCATGTAAAACTGGTGAAATGTGAATAAGGCCAGCAGATTATATCAATGTCAGTTTCCTGATTCTAATGTTGTACCATGTTACGCAAGATGTTATGATTAGGGGAAACTAGGCGAAGGGTATGTGATCTCCCTGAATTATTACAGTTATTTTAACTGCATGTGAATCTAGAATTATCTCAAAATAATATGTTTAATTAAAAAAATAGAAACCTGTAAAAATAGGAAGAAAAAGGTAGATAACACTAGCATTTTAGAAGCAATCAAACAGATCATTAGGAGACACCTATCTTAGCTAACTCTAAAAGCTACATTCTAAGTGGCAGGAAAGAAAGTGAGAAGCAACCTTATTTAACCACAGAATCTCTGAAATATTGGGAAGTGATAGCAACAGGCTTCTGGAAATGGAGTGAAGAAGAGGGTGAAGGCAAATAAAAGCCAAATTTGATAATGACCCTTTTAGAAACAGTGAAGTCCCTAGCGCTTCTCCCCCTTCCCTGCCCTTGAGGTTCTGCACCTTCTTCTGCATGTGGCCAGAGACTGGAGCGATGCTCTCTACAGGTGATAATTCAAAGGATCTCTGACCTAGGGACTCCTACAGCAGGCAAATGAGGTAGAGCCAAACAAAATAGCAAAATAAAGTCAACGAATTGATATGACCAATGAAGACTCCTCTACTATTTTCATCTTCTTGGCCCTCAGACCCTTGGCAGTCAAGTCTTTATCCTCCAGGCTGGAAACTAGGAGAATAAATTAGGAAATACATGACTAGTTGAAGAGGAAATACATAGAGATACTGACATTGGGGGTGTATCTATCAGGGTTAAGTCAGAAAACCAGAGCAACTAAAAATGTGTTAGGGGAGTAAGGGGCTTACTCTAGGAATTAGAGTTTGCACAAGTGTGGGAAGAGCTGAGGAAGTAGGAGTCTGGAAGAGAAGACTCAGAGGATCCAAGGAAGTCATTACCTACTGTGGCAGTCAGAACAGTAACCCTCAAAGAAATCCACATCCTACTCCCCAGAACTTACAAATATGTAACTTTACATGGCAAAAGGGACTTTGGTGGTATAATTACGTTCAGCATCTTGAGATGAGGAGATAATCCTAGATTATCTAGGTGGCTCCAGTGTTATCATAGCAGCCTTTATAAAACAGAAACAAGAGGAACAAAGTGAGAAAAGGAGAGGTGAAGACAGACCTGGAAGTTAGAGTGATGCACTTTGAAGCTAAAAGGAGCCAGAGCAAAGAAATGCAGGTGACCTTAGAAGCTGGAAAATTAAGGAAGTGGATTTCTCTCCTGAAGGTCCCTGAAGAAGTCACTGTGGTTTTAGACTACTGAGCTCAAGAACTGTAAGGGAATACATTTGTGTTGTTTTAAGCCACTACGTTTGTTGTAATCTGTTACAGCAGCTGTAGGAAACACTCACAACTTAAAGCATGGGTGTGGATGGAGCATGTGGGAAATGTTCAGAAAGCATGGATGTTTGGCCACCCAAGTGGAATGAGTGAGGAGGTTATGGCAGGTCCATGGAAGCTACAGCCTCTGTAGGAACAGCACTCAAGCATTTGTTGGCTTGGTGTCACTCTTGGTTCATGGGGGTCAGTAGTCAGAAGGGGAGGCTAGAGCCTACTGGGCATCTCAGCATCTATATGGCATGTTCACTGGTTACTGCGACCTTCTGGAAGTAATAGCTCCTGCTTTACCTCTACTTTAAAAATTTGTACAAGTTTTTCTCTTAGCCATATCTGATCACACAGAAAACGATGTTCTGGAAAGGACAATTTCTAAACTTAAATAGAAGCAGTAGTGCCAAGGTGATAAAACACAACCCAACTTTAGGAGTTTCCCTACAAAAGGTTCAGATAGCTCACCTGTCAACAAAGTTCAAAGTCAACAAGCCCTACCCCTACGTTTAGAGCTTCTCATCAAAGTTATAGTTTCTCACTCTTAAAAATAAGCAGACCATCAAGGATGATTAAACATCTGGGGAAAGTCTTGAACATGATAAATGTCAAAACACAAAAGCCAATATCAAAACAGAAAAAAAATCAACTTGAAAAAATAGAGACAGTGCACAAGAAGAAAATATGACACAAGAGTAATGACTGGAATCACTGGTTTATTAAGAGTTAAGAGAAAAATATTGCATCTATGAAATATTACTGACAAGATGCTTTAGAAAAATAAACATTCAGAAAACCAAAAGAAGGTTTTATAAATTTAAGCATGCTATCCAAAATGAAAAGCTAAATAGAAAAATTAAAGAATAAAGTTGAAGAAATTTTTCAGAAAAAAAGTATATAAAAGAGAGAGAGATAAAGCAGGAGAAAGAATATATGACAACTGGAGAACCAGAGAAGAAGTTCATTATCAGAATAACAGAAGCATGTGGGAAGGGGATGAGGGATAAAAGAGTACAAATTGGGTTCAGTGTATACTGCTGGGGAGATGAGTGCCCCCAAATCTCACAGATCACCACTAAAGAACTTATTCATGTAACCAAATATCGCCTGTTCCCCCAAAATCTATGGAAATAAAAAAAAAATTTTAAACTTTAAAAAGGAATAACAGAAGAACCAGAAAGAGAAGGGAGAAACTGTAACAAAAAATAATAATAAAAATGAAATAATTTACGAACATTTCCCAGGACTGAGGACAGGCGAGTTTACAGATTGAAAGGGTCTCGCCCACAGAGCACACTGCACAGAGTAAAAATCAACTCACACTAAGTGATTTCATGAAAACATTTCAGAATAATAGAGCCAAAAAGAGATTCTGTAAGTTACCAGATATTTAAAAACAACATCAACAACAGGCCAAATAGGAGGATGCTGATGTCAGAATTGCTTCATACTTTGTAATGGCAATGCTGGAAGGTAGAAAAGAAAGATTTTCAAAGTTCTTAAGGTAGATTATTTCCAACATGTAACTTCATCCAGCCAATCAGTTCAAGAGGAAAATAAAGATATTTTCAGACATACAAGGTTTTAACAAATTTATTTCCCAGGCACCTTTTCTTAGACACTGGAAGGTTTAGTCCATCAAAATGAAAAAAAAAAAAAAAAAAAAAAAAAAAAAAAAAAAAAAAAAAAAAAAAAAAAAAAAAGAGGAGCTTCAAAACAGGAGAGTGCTGAAGGAATTATCCCAGGTGCTAGGGAAGGGAAATGCTAGAAGAGCAGCCCCACAGAAGCATGTAGCCTCAGGGGGAGCAGCATGACCCAAGAGACAGACCCTCCCCAACTGGACTGAGTCTGACTATACTCACAATGATGTGCTCCGCCCAGAAGTAAGCCAAGAAAGAGAAACACTTAGACCAGGAAGCAAGGGAATCCAACTCAGAAGGCAAAGAATATTCCTAGGATGACAGCACAGCCGTCCTAGGGTGTCATCTGTGTAGAAAACCTTGAGAACATCCAGTCCATAGGGCATAATGGAGGCCCCCAAGGATGGCTCCAAGAAAAAAGAAATTAGAGCTGGTAGATTACCTGATATGATTAACTTTATAAAACATCGTGTTGAGAAACAATTAGAAGGTATGGGAAGATATGCAATAAGTATCAAGAACACTAAGGAAAGTTTAAAAGGCAATTATTAATTTCAGGAAAAAACGAAAAGAAGGAAAACATAATCATAATGCATTATCAGGTTTGTGTTCTTGGCCAACTTCCAACTGTGAGCATTGGCATCTCTTTGCAGAAGCTTCAGAAGGCCATGCTGCCTGTACCCGGCAGGCTGGAAGCATTGGGGAACTAACAGCCATTGGGAGCAGCCTTCGACAAGTGGCTGATGGGAACTGGTATATCAATACCCAGCTCCCTCACCTTTCAGGTGGAATGGCACTGAATTATGTGTTCTACACCAGCTCCCAGAGTTTTCCTCACTGGATCAAGCTCCAATTACCTACAGTGGTATCATCTTAATAATGTACCCTCTATTATTGCTTTTTCTTCATTTTATCACTTCCTTCCTCTGCTGTTGGTGTTTCCTGTGCCTCCAAATAAACTACTTGTGCCTGAATCTTTGTCTCAGGGCCTGCTTCTTGGGAACCCAGATATTACAGTTCTCAATTGTGAATAAAACTTGTATAGGCATAGTAATGTTAACATCGAGCATATACTTAACCAAAATTTGGAGTATAGTCATACCAGGAGAATGGGTGAGGAGAAGCAGATAGGATGGTAATATAATACAGGAGTTAAATCCTCATCTACTATATCAGAAACTCAATAGATTATATCTAAACTGATGAATCAAAAGAGAGAAGTATTCACACATTATTTAAAAGCATAAAATGCTAGAGGAACAGGTTAAAGAGTCAAAAGTGGTTATCTCTGGGGAGAGGGAGTCAGGAGAACAAAGATTTTGGGACCAGGAATTGCATATTTTGATATATAAGCCCTTTAATATTGTTTGATATTTTAGTAGTATTACTATTTTAATAGCATTACTACTATCATGTACTGTTTTGACATAATTTAATTGTGGGAAGAAAATAAGAAAAACAGAAAGGAGTGGAGGAGGGAAAAAACGGAGAGGAAGAGAGCAAGAAAGTTTAAAAAGGAGAAAGACAATGGAGGCCATAGCTCTTAGAAATGTCAAAATGTTTTATTATGTTTCAAGATGCCTTTCCTCAGCTGGACTGTAACTCCTTAACCCCAAGACTTGTGTTAAATCCAAAGCTAGGAAAATATATTTTCAAGAACCATTATGTCATAAAACATGTCTATTGTAGGAAATAAAATATGTCTTTTGCACAATGAAATATGTCTCCATTAGTCACTTAAGTTGTAAATGACTTCATTAGTATGGATGTGTTCCCCATTCTTTTTTTTTTTTTTTTCAATCTCTCTAACATGTTGTAGTGCCTGCAGCTTACAAGTTTAAAAAGCACCTCTAGTTTGTGAAGCTGTTTTCCCCTCATCCCATCACAGGTGTCTTTATCCCTTTTCTAAGCAAATACCCTCTGTGAGGGGAAGAGATTCAAGTCTTCATGGATTTGGGGTACAGGAGACACGAAAGATGAACAAGATAGAGTTTGCTTTTATGAAACTTACATCCTATTCAAGGGACTGATGACAAATGAGCAAATTTTAAGAATCAAGACACAAATTATGATAAATGCCATAAATGGAATAATGGTAGGATATAATTAAGAGCAAGTGCAAAAGGGTGCTGTAGAGAGTATGGTGAGTGTGGACTCTCCAAGGATTGCAGGTGCTACTAGTTGGACATTCTCAGAGGCCCCAGCACTGAAAGCCACAGGTCAGAATGGGTTTTTCAACATGGATGAGGTTGCAACCACTACAGAGTAGTAACTAGTTGGAGAAGGAGACCTAGGTGAAGGGAAGAGAAAAGCAGCTTTAGTGGGAAGAGGAATGGGACAAACTTGACTACCTCTACAATTTTGCTAAGGACTGACTCACTGGCTATCTGCTAAGAAGCTCTTGTGAACCACAACAACAACAGAATAGATTTCCCTAACAGACATAGAGAAAGACAGGCTACTACCTTTGAGTTCATCTTTCTATCTTTACATTTAACATGAAAGAAAAGGCAATAAAAAGAAGCAGGTAGCGTGCTGCCTAACAAGCACAAAATACCCAAGAAAGAAGCAGAATGACAGATTTGTATATAAATTTATTATGTATTCCACATGAAAAATAGTGTGTACCTTCAAGAGAGATCTGAATATTAAATAAAATCCTCCAAATTTATTATGGTTTTTCACACCAACACTTTTGATTAAAATACTTGTTTCTCAATTGTCTTACCTCTGAGTAAAAGTAATGACCTGCTCTTTTTTCCCCAAAGGTGTTGAGACTTAAGGAACCTTAAGTTCCTTTAATTAATTAATTTCCTAGCAGCCTCAAGTCAAGGACTTATGTAACATGAAAGCAAAGTATTATTGTAGACATTCTCACAGTAATAACTTCACTGTCAGTTAGATGGCTTCTAGCTTGAAGATTCATGCATAATTTCATATCTCAACATATTGTTCATTCTTCACAGTTTTAGATCAGAGACAAGGATGTGCCAGTGAGCTGAATCAATGACACAACAAGCAATGCCATTTGAAAAAATTACTCATGTTTTTCTATAGTAAGCTACTCAAAACTGGTAAGAAATTACAAACTTTCAGTCTAAACAAACTGAAAAAGGCAAACTACTAAAAACAAGGAGGCTATGAATCTAAAAGCTCTGAGGTAGTTGTAGAATCATTTGAATTCTATCAAACTCTCATTTGGGATCTGAGATTAAATAAGCCTTCATCAGGTCTTGCTTATTTGCCATTGGTTAGGGTCCAAGCAGTGCCTTTAATATCTCTCTGGGCTTGTGAAAAGGGGTCCCATTTTTAAGCATCCTGTTTTTCTGTTTGCCCAGCCATGGACTCTTAGCTCACCTTCTCAGCTGTGGCTCTGACTTCCACCTTCCCAGGCCAACAGTCACATTCATTCTCTCAGTAGTCAGTCCATCAGTCATCTCCTTATCTATTCTACAAATGTCTATCCAACCCCTACTCTGGGCTAGCATTGTTCTAGGAAATGGGTGTACAGAAAGGACAGAATAGGGCAGAATAGGACAGAAAGGTCCCTGGCTCTGATGGAACCTGCACTGTTGTGGGGAAGACAGACAGGAAACAAGTAAACCAAACTATAAAGAAAGTGACATTGGAGGTTAAAAGATCAGGAATGTTTGAAAATGGGGTGAAGCTTTAGATTGAGTAGTCAGGAAAGGTCTCCTTGAGGATGTGACCTCTAATCTAAAACACGAATTATAAGAAAATAGCCACTTGGAGGAGGTAGGTAAAGCATTTCAGGCAGAGGAAAGCATATGTGCAAAGGCCCTGAGGTGGAAAAGAAAAGAAACACAGTAGAGCTAGACGCAAAAAACTTCCAATTGCAATTACAAGTTATAAAACAGTACGTATAATTGAGAGGGAGGGTGTTATATTCAAAATCAGGAGGGCTGTTCCCCAAAATGTCAACAGTCATTTCCTTAAAAATATGGGCAACTTTAATTCTCGTTTTTCCATTTCTTGTAATTTCTCATTTTTCTTCAATTAGCATTAAGCTACTGAGGTAATCAAAAAGCAACTATTCTGAAAAACTGTTTACTTTCTTAAGAACAATAAAATATAAATTCAAAGAAAAAATGGCAATTTTATCCATTTAGTAAATGTCATTTGTTGGATTAAATTTTTTTTTGCCCTTTATTAAAGAAATAAAGTCAAGTGAAATGATGTTAAAACTACTATAATAATGAGAAAAGCGTGTTTAACTTGTGTTTTTCCTAAAGTCACAGAGAATGTCTTTAGATTCTGTGGCTTATTGGATTAGCTCTTTCTTCCATTAAAAACCTTTCCGCTTACTGTAATACACTGCATTACCTGGGGAAAATAAAAAGTAAAAAGGAACATCTACTTAGAGTGATATTTGACAATATGCCAACACCACATTTAATCTTTTTAATTTTCTGCTATTTAAGCACCTGTAAGCTATCATCATTAAAATTTTCTGTTTTCATGGAAACCAAAGATTTTCATAAGCCAGGAAACAAAGCCATATTAAAATTGTTTTTTGATTTTATAGTAAGTAGTCTTTGGAGACCAAGCCTATAAACGCCCATGGCAGCCATGAAATGATTGAATATTTGTCTCTAATCAGAAATATTTTTTCTACTAGCTTTCTTCATCTTAATAGCCCCATCATGAATTGAGTTGCTCAAGCAAAAATTGTAGCCCTCAAATGTTCCTCCTCTTCCTCACTCCTCACATCCAATCCATCAGCAAGTCCTTTGATCATACATATCTTTGAAACACGTCTTGGAGCAATGCATTTCTCTCTACCTCTCCTGTCCCCAACCTGGCCACACCCTGTCCTCTCTGTCAGAGACTGCAACAAGCAACCCCACCTGCATTTTACCTCTCCTCCAATCCTTTCTCCTCAAAGCAGAGAAATGGTAGATTTGAAACATAAATCAACTCACATCACATCCATGCCTTGAAGCCTTAATGTGGTGGCACAGAGGTAAAGATGGCAAATTAAACACACATATTGAATTTTATTCCCTGCTGAAGTCTTACTAAATCTACAGCAAAGAGATTTTTTTTCCCAAAAAGACATAGGCCCACAAGGACAAGGAAAAGAGAAAGATTACAATAATAATGTTTAGAGGCTGGCAAACAATGGAAAGTGTGAAAACTGACAGCAGTTCTGAGAAAGATCATTCCTGATCTGGCTGTAGGAAAGCCCAGGAACAATGTGATTTACACTGTAATTTCTAAAAGGTCATCAAATGGTGGCACTAGGTACCTTAGAGACTGGTACAATCAGGTGTATAAAACAAGGAACATAGTGCAAAGCTGCATAAAGTCTCTCCCCTACACCCTGACAGACTGGGCAACTGTTCCCTCTCCCTGACAATTCCCAAACCAATCCCAGCAAGAAACCAGAAGTTCATTCTCTAGAAGGGATAAAATATGGAGCCCTTGATGTTGAGACACTATACTCAGTTCAGGGCAAAGTTACCACTGAGCAAACAGAAAGTAAAGGCCTGTCTAATACATCCTTAGACTTCCCGGAAGTCTTTCCCAGGCCTTCACCCTTCAAGAGAGAATGAGAGAAATGGATTGAGAAACGACCTAAAGATCTTTTCAAGAGGAAAGACCTAAAATTACTAACTTCACAAAATTCTCCCCCAACCCAAGAAAAAGCCCAACCAGATGATGTTACAATAAGCTTGGCATTAACAAGCTCCACCCACATGTTCAAAGTTTCCACTCTTAAAAAACGAGCAGACAACAAAAGATTACCAGCTACTTAAGGAATGACTCTAATAAGAAAGAGAGAAACTAACAAAGAAGCAGGAGGGAGACTATCTGGAAGAAACAGAGAACTCTGTAGAGGAAAGAAAGATTTTTTAAAAAAATGTATCACTAATAACTTTAGAGATACAGAGAAAACGAGAAATAAGAACACAATGCTTTTTTAAAAAAGAAACATTCAAAGAATGAAAACTGGGCTCTGGAAACCAAAAACAGATTAAAAGAAAGAAAATAACTCAATAGAAAAGATTGAAGACAAAGTTGAGGGAATTTCCCCAAAAGATTAAATAAGTAAATAAATATTAATGAAGAGGGAAAAAATAAAAATATTCCACAAATAGTTTGAGAAGTCCCTCATTTCAATTACAGAACTTCTAAAACAGAGAAAACAAAAAAACAGTGGGAAAGAAATCAACAACAAAGTAATTTAAGAAATCTTTTCAAAAAAGAAGGTATGAATTTTCACACTAAAAGGACCCACACAGTGCCCAGCACAATAGACAAAAATAGATTCATACCACAGCACATTCAACATGAAATTTTGGTTTAGTAGGGCCAAGGAGTAATTTTAAAGGCTTCCAGAGAGAAAACAAAAAAACAAGTTATACACAAAGGATAAACAATCAAAATAGCTCTGGACAGATCAAGAGCAACACGGGAAGGTAGAGGATAATGGGGTAATGCCCTCAAACTTCTGAAGCCAAATGAATTCCAGCCTAGAATCTATGGAGCCAAATTATCAATCCAGTGTGAAGACAGAAAAAAGATATATTTGAACAGGTAAAATTTCAAAACTTTACTTCCTGTAATAGGCCATTTTTGCATTGCTATAAAGAAGTACCTTAGGCTGGGTAATTTATAAGAGGTTTATTTTGGCTCACAGTTCCAGAGACTGTACAAGCATAGCACCATCATCTGCTTGTCTTCTGGTGAGGTCTCATGGAGCTTCAACTCATGGCAGAAGATAAAGAGAGAACAGGCGTATCATACAGCAGGAGTGGGAATAAGAGAGATAGGAGAGGTCCCAGGCTCCTATAAACAACCAGATCTCACATGAACTAACTGGGCAAGAACTCACTCATCACCGAGGGGATGGCACTAAGTTATTCTTCCCCCATAATCCAAACACCAGACCCTACCTCCAACACTGGGGGATTATATTTCTTTTTTTTTTTTTTTTTTTTTTTTTCTGAGATGGAGTTTTACTCCTGATGCCCAGGCTAGATTGCAATGGTGCAATCTCGGCTAACTGCAATCTCTGCCTTTCAGGTTCAAGCAATTCTCCTGCCTCAGCCACCCAAGAAGCTGGGATTATAGGCACACATCATCAAACCCAGCTAATTTTTTTTTTTTTATTTAGTATAGGTTTAGTTTTCACCATGTTAGTCAGGCTGGTCTCGAACTCCTGACCTCAGGTGATCCACCCTCCTTAGCCTCCCAAAGTGCTGGGATTACAGGTGTGAGCCACCTTGCCCAGCCTGGGGATTATATTTCAACACAAGATTGGAGGGGACAAACGTCTAAACCATATTAGCTATGAACACTTTTTTAAGAAAACTATTGGAAGATAAGCTCCAGCAAAATGAGGGACCAACAAAAGGAGAGACATAGGACAGGGGAAATCTATCCAAGGAAGGATGGAAGTAAAGGATGCAAGCTGGGCTGCAGGCATAGAGGTCATTTGGACTGGAGAAGGTCAGAGAACTCAGGAGTGTTCAAGAATATGACATTGATAGCATGTCTGATGTGAAGAATATTTTGAGAAATTATTTAGACAGCTGGAGAAGTGCTTGATGTTAAAAGTATACATACATGGGAAACAACATTGGATTCAACATTCAATATTAATGTTGACAAAAAGAGTCAAACTCTGTATATGAGAAGAGATTTATTCTGAGCCAAATATGAGTGACCGTGGCCCATGACACAGCCTCCAGCCTGAGAATATGTGTCCAAGGTGGTTGGGGTACAGCTTGGTTTTACGGAAGGCATGAGACATCAATCAAATACATTTAAGAAATACATTGCTTTGGTTCGGAAAGGCAGGACAACTCAAAGTTGGGGCTTCCAGGCTATAGGTAAATTTAAACATTTTCTGGTTGGCAATTGGTTGGGTTTATCTGAAGACCTGGGATTAATGGAAAGGAATGTTTTGGTTAAGGTAAAGGATTGTGGAGACCAAGTTTTATTGTGCAGAGGAATCGCTTAGGTAGCAGACTTCAGATAGACAGCAGGTTTCTTATCAGGCCTAAATGGGTGCCTAGCTCTTAGTTGATTATCTCTTGGATTTGAGAAGAAAGGAAGGAAGGAAGGAGGGAAGGAAGGCAGGCAGGCAGGAGGAAGGAAGGAAGGAAATAAATCTTTTTATTGATACATATAGAAGATACACAATTATATGTAATTCTCACAAACAAATCCCATGTCTACTACTTAGATCAGAGAAGTTCTGACTTCTTCTTAAGAAAAACCACTCCCCACATTCCTATTCTTTATCTCATTATCCCATTTATTTCATAGCACAAGCTGTATATATATATTTATTTGGATGTTGACATCTTTGTTCTCTCTCTCCCTCTCAAACGTAAATTCCACAAGTCAAGCTCCTTGTCTTTATTAATTGTTTTATACCCGATGTCACTGTATGTTACACACAGCAATCTATCTCTGAATAAATATGTTGCTTAGTAACAGGGAAACATTCTGAGACATGTATCGTTAGGCAATTTGTCATTGTATAAACATCATAGAGTGCACTTGCACAGACCTAAATGGCATAGCTCACTACACCCCTAGGCTATATGGTACAGCTGATGGCTCCTAGACTACAGACCTGTGCAGCATGTTACTCTACTGAATACTGTAGGCAATTGTAATACAATGGTTAGTATTAGTGTATGTAAACATAAAAAGGTACAGCACAAATATAATCTTATGAAACCATGATCATATATATGGTCTGTCATTGACTGAAATGTCATTATGTGGTACATGACTGTATTGCTAAATGAATAAATGAACGCAAGGCCACAAATATGATTAAATGGGGCAGCCATTAAGAAACTTAAAACTGGATGATAACAATTATAGATATTGTTTTGCCTTATGCTCTTTGGATGTCAAGCTTATATAATAAGGAATATGCCTGTGATCTTATCTTTACAAGTAGATCATTTAGTACAATGCCTGAAACATAATGAAACAATCAATAATATGTGTTAGATATCTAAATGTTTTCCCATACTATACCAACTATCACAGTTTGGTACACAGGCATTTTCTACATAGGAATGTGGTCTTCTCTTAAAACACACACACACACACACACACACACACACACACACACACACACACTTTTTAAATTGTAAATAGTGGGATTGGCAATATCTTGCCACCCAAACCGGTACCTCTAGGCACAGCTATTTACCAATACTCAACTGAAGAGGAAGCAAGGAATTAGCACAGTCAAAACTGGAAGGTCTTTGATACATTTCTGCGTTAATCCATTGTCTCTCTTCTCTGTACCCCTCACTAATACCCCTCATTTGAGACCTCTAGTGCCTCCTGCTTTTCTGAGCCCTTCTTCTTACCAGATTAGAAAATGACTCTAGACTCTACATCATTTTACTCCTCCATTGATTACACTTCAGGATGAATAAGTGCTTTCCTCTCCATTAATGCATCCAACATAATTGTGCCCCATCTTTTATCTGTAACCACATGTATGATATGGTTTAAATTTTTGTCCCTGCCCAACTCTCATGTTGAATTGTAATCCCCAAATTTGGAGGAGGGGACTGGTGGGAGGATATTGGATGAAGGAGGCAGATTTCTCCTTTGCCGTTCTCATGACCATGAGCAAATTCTCACAGATCTGGCTGTTTAAAAGTGTGTAGTACCTCTCCCCACTCTCTTCCTCCTGCTCTGGTCATGTAAGCCATGCCTGCTTTCCCTTTCCCTTCCACCATAACTGTAAGTTTCCCAACGTCTCCCAGCCATGCTTCTTGTACATCCTGCAGACCCATGAGCCAATTAAACCTCTTTTATTTACAAATTACTCAGTCTCAAGTATTTCTTTATAGCAGTTTGAGAAGAAACTAATACACCATAGAAAGAAAAATAGTCTTGTTCTATTTGAAGCAGAGAGTTTCAAACTTCTCCCTCAAAAAGACTGTGTTCAGGGATGAGACCCCTCAGAGGCTCCCCTTCACACACAAGGAAGAGGGGAATGGTGCCTGTGGGGTATGTCTAGTGCCCTCTCCCCAAACTCCATGCTAGAACAACACCTTCTCTCTGTGTAGACCCTAGTCTCTACTGGGGTTCGGGTATGCCATGGAGCTCAGAGGCGGGCTTCCCCAGAATCTTGGCAGGAGGAAACAACCAGCCTGCAAAGGGCGTTGGGCATAGACAGAAAACTGGTCCTAATGGAAGGAGAAATGGGGTGGTCAGAAGAGAGGGGCGATCCTGAGAATCACACAGTGGCTGTCACTGAGGTTTTTCCTCTGATCTATCCCCCACTGACTCCACCCTAGGTCAAGGGCAAGAAAGGCACGGAACTCAACCTAAACAAGCTCTTTCACATAAGACTCTGTAAATCATTGAAGCCTCTCAGTGGAGGTCAACACGAGAGGGAGAGGTGCCCTCCACACTTCCCACCTCTGAGCTCTGGCATACCTGCAGCAGTCTCTAGTGGAATATGATGGAACCATGAGGCAGGATAGCAAGAAGGAAGAAACAGCAGATGCTGCATGAAGGCTGACCAGGCTTGCTTTTGACAACACATTAGACACATTTCAGAACTTCCAGAAACGTTTGAGGAAATGTCACAAGGGCTGGGATCTGTAACAGTCAAATGGAGGCAAAACCATCAACTGCTGCTCTTATGTTCAAAGCACATGGTGGGGCTGTGGACAAGTGTATGGCTTTTTGTGAATCACACCATCTAAGGTTTCAGCTACATACCACCTACTAACCAGCATTTTCTTCTTTTCTCCTCTCTCCATCAGCTGAAGACTGTGCACTATCGCTGGGCAAGTATGGTCTGTGTCTTCCCACCCACACAGTTACTGCCAAGAGGAGGTGCTCAATAAAGATTTGTGGAATAGAATGAATGAACAGAGGAATGGAATTGAACCAGTTTGGTACAAGAAATCATTGTGCAAAATTATAAGGTAGAGGACATTTCTGATGTTTACTTTCAATGTATGCAACAAGAAGGTAAGCTTAAAACTAGGTCCTACCAGTTATCTGCTCTTTCTTTCTGTGCCTGTAGGATTCCACTGCTAAATGTACAGATAATTCCCATATTCGTTGCTGATTCACTGTCTCTTTCCAACCTTGTAGTGATGACATGGCAGAAGGGGCTAGAGGAGGAAAAGCCATGTCCAAGCAGAACAGCTCTGTACAAGACAGTTCTTCCTTAAGCACAGTTTGCCTAAATACCTCTGAACTGGGATGGTGCCCTAGAAGGGTATTTCTGGGGTTTGGGGTGAGAACTTACCACTGTACCTGCTAGTAGGGGTCTTGAGCCTGTTACATAGAGAGGAGAATCATTTGGTGAGTGACTGGGGTTTCTGTTTAAGCATCTCTGCTTACTAACTGCATGACCAGGTGCAAATTTCCTAACTTCTCTGGGTCTCATTTGCCTGCTTTCCTAAGATACGATAATCATGTCGATCTTACCTACATCACCTATTGTTAAATCAAATAAGAGAATTATATACTAATTTGCATGTAAAAAGAGTACACACACATACACGCATACACTAGAGTTAGACTATCATGAGAAAAGACAATTCTCGCTGAAATCAGAGAGAAAGTCTCTTTTAGTTGCTTGGAATTGTCCCACTTTATTGCAACCTTGATATGGACATATTCCAAACACTTTTTTTTCTGAGTCAAACTTTCAGGGCCTATTAAACACCTTTGAGAACAATGTCCTTTGTCTTTTCAGCCAGTCATTTCAGCACTAAATTGAAACAAGTTCATGTTGTAAAAGAATAAAAAAGAATTTTTTATTTGCATTAGTTACTGATCAGTGGAGTAATGGCCTACATTTGTTCACACAAAGACCTAATGGATAACTTTTAAAAACAACATTGTGACCAAGAAGTACTTAGATTTAGAAACCATTAAATATTATAGAATAGAATAACCCAAAAGCACTTACTCATCCTGTAGCTTTTAAAAAAAATCTATAGTTGGGATTCATTCTTCATATGCTTTTATTTTTATGCAATCCCTACAAGCTCCAGGCTCTGTGTTTTTCTCTTCTAGTAAATATTTATTCCTTATGTCTGTGTCATAGTCCACCACGGTCTAATTTGCCCCAAAGTCAAAATACTCTCTTGATCATTGTGCACAGAATTAATCAAGACTGACAGGATTATTAATGATGCTTATTGCTTACGCAATAGAAAGGAGGAGGGCTGGGCTTGGCTGTCAGGTGTTTTTTGAAACTGGAATAAAAGGATCACCACCAAAACATGGAAAGTTGTTCACAAGCTTTGCAAGTAAGCTTTCCTTTTATTTTTCTGATTTCAGTAGGTTTTGGGGGAACAGGTGGTGTTTGGTTACATGAATACGTTCTTTAGTGATTTCTGCGATTTTGTCTGTTAACTCTGCTGATTATTTCTTTTGCTGTGCAGCAGCTTTTGAGTTTAATTAAGTCCCATCTATTTATCTCTGTTTTTGTTGCATTTGCTTTTGGGTTCTTCGTCATGAAGTCTTGCCTAAGCCAATATCTAGAAGGGTTTTTCTGACATGATCTTCTAGAATCTTTATGGTTTCAGATCTTCGATTTAAGCCTTTGATCCATCTTGAGTTGATTTTTGTATAAGGTGAGAGATGAGGATCTAGCTTCATTTTCCTACCTGTGGCTAGCCAATTAACCCAGCACCCTTTGTTGAATAAGGTATTCTTTCCCCACTTTATGTTTTCATTTGCTTTGTCAAAGAGCAGTTGACTGTGAGTGTTTTGCTTTATTTCTGGGTTTTCTATTCTGTTCCACTGGTCTATGTTCCAATTTTTATACCAGTATCATGCTGTTTTGGTGACTGTGGCCTTACAGTATAGTTTGAAGTTAGGTAATGTGATACCTCTAGATTTGTTCCTTTTGCTTAGTCTTTCTTTGGCTCTGTGGCTCTTTTTTTGTTCCATATGAATTTAAAAATTGTTTCTCCTAGTTATATGAGAAATTATGGTGGTGTTTTGATGGGAATTGCATAGAATTTGTAGATTGCTTTTGGCAGTATGGTCATTTTCACAATATTGAATCCATAAGCATAGGATATGTTTCCATTTGTGTGTCATCTATGATTTCTTTCAGCAGTTTTTTTGTAATTTTCCTTATAGAGCTCTTTCATGTCGTTAGTTAGGTGTATTCCTAAGTATTTTATTTTTTTTGCAGCTATTGTGAAAGGAGTTGACTTCTTGATTTGATTCTCAGCTTGGTCGCTGTTGGTATACAGTAGAAGTACTGATTTGTGTACATTAATTTTGTATCCAGGAACTTCGATGAATACATTTACCGGATCTAGGAGTTTTTTGGATGAGTGTTTACAGTTTTCTAGGCATACAATCATATCATCAGCAAACAGAGACAGTTTGACCTCCTCTTTACCAATTTGGATGCCCTTTATTTCTTTCTGTTGTCTGATTGTTCTGGCTAGGACTTCCAGTACCATGTTGAATAGAAGGGGTGAAAGTGAGCATCCTTGTCTTGTTCCAGTTCTCAGGGGGAATACTTTCAAATTTTCCCCACTTGGTATAATATTGGCTGTGGGTTTGTCATCGATGGCTTTTGTTACCTTAAGGTATGTCCCTTCTATGCTGATATTGCTGAGGGTTTTAATCATAAATAAATGTTGGATTTTGTCAAATGCTTTTTCTGCATCTACTAAGATGATCATATGATTTTTATTTTTTTAATTTTGTGTGGTATATCACATTTATTGACTTGTATATGTTAAACCATCTCTGCATCCCTGGTTTGAAATCCACTTGATCATGGTAAATTATCTTTTTGATATGTTGTTGGACTTGGTTTGCTAGTATCTTTGTTGAGGATTTTTGCATCTATGCTCATCAGGGATATTGGTCTGTAGTTTTCTTTTTTGTTATGTCCTTCCCTGGTTTTGGTATTAGGGTGATACTGGTTTCACAGAATGATTTAGGGAGGATTCCTGCTTTCTCTATGTTTTGGAATAGTGTCAATAGGATTGGTACCAATTCTTCTTTGAATGTCTGATAGAATTCAGCTGTGAATCCAACTGATCCTGAACTTTTTTGTTGTTGACAATTGTTAAATTACCATTTCAATCTCACTGCTTGTTATTGTTATGTTCAAAGATTCTATGTCTTCCTTGTTTAATTAGGAGGGTTATTTCTCCAGGAATTTCTCCATCTCCACTACGTTTTCTAGTTTATGCATTCATGTAAAGGTGTTCACAGCAGTCTTGAATAATCTTTTGTATATATGTGGTATGAGTTGTAGTACCTCCCATTTCACTGCTAATTGAGTTTATTTCAATCTTCTCTGTTCTTTTCTTGGTTAATCTCTCTAATGGTCTATTGATTTTATTTATCTTTTCAAAGAACCAGCTTTCTGTTTCATTTATCTTTTGTGTTTGTGTTGTTTGTTTCCATTTCATTTAGTTCTGCTCTGATCTTTGTTATTTATTTTCTTCTGCTGAGTTTAGGTTTGAATTGTTCTTTTTTCTCCAGTTCCATGAGGTATGACCTTAGATTGTCTATTTGTGCTCTTTTAGACTTGATGATGTAGGCATTTAATGCTATGAACTTTTCTCTTAGCACTGCATTTGCTGTATCCAAGAGGTTTTGATAGATTTTGTCACTATTATCATTCAGTTCAAAGAATTTTTTAAATTTTCCTCTTGATTTCATTGTTGACCCAGCAATCATTCAGGAGCAGATTATTTAATTTCCATGTATTTGTATGGTTTTGAGGGTTCCTTTTGGAGGTGATTTCCAATTTTATTCCACTATAGTCTGAGAGAGTACTTGATATAACTTCAATTTTCTTAAATTTACTGAGATTTGATTTGTTTTGGAGAATGTTCCATGTGCTGATGAATAGAATGTACATTATGCAGTTGTTGGATAGAATATTCTGCAAATATCTATTACGTCAATTTGCTGTAGGGTATAGTTTAATTCCATTATTTCTCTGCTGACTTTCTGTCTTGACAACCTGTCTAGTGTTGTCAGTGGAGTGTTAGAGTCTCCTGCTATTATGGTGTTGCTGTCTATCTCATTTCTTAGGTCTAGTAGTAATTGTTTTGTTATTCTATTCATCATGCTATTTGTTGCCTGAATACCTTGTTTTGTTTCATTTTCCACTGAGTTATTGTTACATAGGTCCTGTAAGATTTATGCTTTAAGGAGATGCTATTCTGGTATATTTTGAGGATTTGTTTCAAGAATTTGTGCTCCTTTTAGCAGTTCTTACAGTGCTGGCTTGGTAATGATGAATTCTCTCAGAGTTTGTCTGTCTGGAAAAGACTGTATCTTTCCTTCATTTATGAAGCTTAGTTTTGCTGGATACAAAGTTCTTTTCCTTTTTTTTTTTTTT
>NW_016107340.1:5887682-5920441 GCF_001604975.1 Cebus imitator | reverse complement strand
TAGTAGAGACGGGGTTTCACCATGTTGACCAGGATGGTCTCGATCTCTTGACCTCGTGATCCACCCGCCTCGGCCTCCCAAAGTGCTGGGATTACAGGCTTGAGCCACCACGCCCGGCCTCATGTTTTTTATTTTTTTAAGTTAGACTTCACTTTGTCTGGTGCCTCCTTGTATAGCTTAATAACTAATGTTCTGAATTCTTTTTCTGGCAATTAAGAGATTTTGTCTTGGTTTGGATCAATTGCTGGTAAGCTGGTATGATCTTTTTGGGATATAAAGAGCCTTGTTTTGTCATATTACTAGAATTGTTTTTCTGGTTCCTTCTCATTTGGGTAGACTGTCAGAGGGAAGATCTGGGATTCAAAGGCCGCTCTTCAGATTCTTTTGTCCCACAGGGTGCTCCCTTGATGTAGTATTCTCCTCCTTCCCCTAGGAATGAGGCTTCCTGAGAGCTGAACTATAGTGATTGTTTTTGCTGTTCTGGGTCTAGCCATCCAACAGAGCTACTGGACTCCAGGCTGGTACTAAGGAATGTCTGCAAAGAGTCCTGTGATGTGATCCCTCTTCAGGTCTTGCAGCTATGGATACCAGCATCTGCTTCAGTGGAGGTAGCAGGGGAGTGAAGTGGACTCTGAAAGGGTCCTTAGTTGTGTTTTTATTTAGTGTGCTGGTTTTGTGCTCGTTGGCCTCCAAACAGGAGGTAATGCTTTTAAGAGCACATCAGCTGCAGTCCTATAGGGATGATGCAAACTTGCCCTAGGGACACCTGGTTAAGTATTCAGGTTTTTCAGGTGGTGAGCAGGGCTATATAGCTATCAAGAGATTATAACCTTTATCTTCAGCTACCAGGGTAAGTAGAGAAAGATCACCGCACCAGGTAGTGGCTGGACAGGCATGTCTGAGCTCAGCCTCTCCTTGGGCAGGGCTTGTTGTGGCTGCTGTGGGGATGGCAGTGTGGTTCCCAGTCCAGTGGAGTTATATTCGCAGTGGGATTATGGCTGACTTTGCTGAGTCGTACAGGTCACCAGGGAAGTGGAGGAAAGCTCGCAGTCACTGACCTCACCCCACTCTCATGCAGCCTACAGTCCTAAAGGCCGGTCTCACTCCCACTGTGTCCCCACAACAGCACCACATCTGGCAGCCAGTGACCAGGGCAAGCCACCCTGTGAAGAAAGCAAGCCAACTCACAGTTTTTCCATATATCAGGGAGACTACAGCAGTAATCCTGGTCCTTCAAAGGGTCTGTGGATTCTCAGCTTTTCTGGTATGTTCCTGCAGTAGTTCTTGAAGCAAGTTTCTGATGTGAGTTTTCACATACTATGCAGTCCATCAGAGTGGGAACTACAAACTAGTCCTGCTTCCTATTCACCATCTCCCTAGACTGGAGATGAGCTTTTCAATGCCTGATCCTGACATTACCTTTTCCAGGTAACTGGAGGTACGCAACTCCCTGTTGTAAATGGGACATTATGACCAGCCTGTTTCCAGAAACACCATAACAGGTATTTGCCATCCCCTGGTAGGAGGCACAGCCATGTTAAATGGTGAGCACTCTTTCTATATCAACAACAAATATCAAAGCAGCTCTGAGACTTGTGCGTTTTTAAAATGACAGGAAGAAAATTAGCTCTATAGTCTCTACATCCCTGGAACTCAAGTAAGAAAAGAGTTCCTGATTTTTTTGTTGTTGTTCATACTAAACCATAGTGGAAATGCAATGACTTCAAAAGAACAAAAATCTTTGAGAGAGAATGAGCTCATCAAGGCAGGTTCTTCTTACTCTTAAGTCTTAAGTCTAAAGTCTTAAGAAAGTCATTTTTAAAACTAGGATAATGACAATTTTTCATATATCACTCTAGTTTCCTCATTGCATGTCTCAAAACATGATGTGACATGAAGGCTTAAATCATATTAACTTTTTTATTGTTGCTGCTGCTGTTGGGATTAACATATTTGGAAAAGAGAGGCCAAAGTAATAATAATCATGTCACCCAAATTAATAGCACAACATCTGGGTTGCAACTTTTACAGATTCATCAAAACTGGAACTAAATGCACACTATCTTTGCTGACTCTGATCAATATTATTGTACTTTCTCTAAATATAGCAATGGAATCTGACATGCAGGAATCTGTGGCATCATTACCTTGCATGTGACATGCTGTTTTTATGCCTTTGGCAAACATCAGTCACCTGGCCTTGACACTAATTTCATCTCTACAGCTTGCCTTGCCATTGTCAACAAATGGTTCTGATTACACTTGTCCAGTTCCACTCTGGTTGAAAAGAAAATAAGCCCCTGAACAAATAAGCATTTGCTCCTCCAGGTTTGTCCTGCAAAACCTAAAATCGCTTTATACTGATGGAGAGAACTCAGGCACTGGACAAACAGATGTGTGCTCAAACTCTGCTCCACCACCCTCATGCTGGGCAACTGGCAGCAATTTTCCTCAATTTCTTTGAGGGTCAATTTCCCCATCTGTCAAGCAAGGATAAAACTACCTAATTTGTCCAGAGGTGGCGGGGATTTAAACGAGAAAATGAGATAAAAGCCCAGTGTCTGGCACTAAGTAGGGCCTACTGAATTGCCCCCATCCCACCCTGTCTCCCTAGAGTCTACTCTGCCCCATTCATATACAGGGTTTACGTATATAGACGATCTTTCTTAACAACAGTTTTCTCAAATGTTATTCATTCTAGCTTGGATGGAAAATCTAAGGACCAGATAAACAAGTTGTCTAGCTTATTTTCAACCATCTCTTCAGTACCTAGAACTATTCACAAAACATTTAGGCACTCAGAAAACATTTGAAGAATGACAGAATATAACTGCAAGCCCAGGACCACCCAAAGTTGCCTGGAAACATGGCATGCCCACGCCAGGTTTCAGTAGCTGTCAACAGCAACTAATAGTTCTTACCATCAAAGACCTTTATAAATCTTCATTTCCCATCTACCCTCCTCCCTATAAATACTAAAAATAATGATTTCATCAACGACTAATCAAGGGCTTGGATCAGCATGAAGTAGCTAAGGTTACCATCCTGAGTTAATCAAATTCCAGCTTAAAATAAATAAGATTCTATTTCACTGATGTATTGGCTAAGTTAAGAGGAAAGAGCTGTCAAGATGGCTAAATAGGAACAGCACCAGTCTGCATCTCTCAATGAGATCGATGCAGAAGGTGGGTGATTTCTGCATTTTCGGCTGAGTGAAGCTCCAGCAAACTTCAGCAGAGCTGCAGCAGAGGGGCTTGACTGGTAGAAGGAGAATTAACAAACAGAAAGAAATAGTTTCAACATCACCAACATCAAAGACAAAAGGTAGATAAATCCATGAAGATGGGGAGAAACCAGCACAAAAAGGCTAAAAATTCCAAAAACCAGAACACCTCTTCTCCTCCAAAGGATCATAACTCTTTGCCAGCAAAGAAACAAAACTAGTTGGAGAATGAGTTTGACAAATTGACCGAAGTAGGCTTCAGAGGTGAATAATAACAAACTCTTCCCAGCTAAAGAAGCATGTTTTAACCCAAAGCTAGGAAGATAAGAACCTGGAAAAAAGGTTAGACAAATTCCTAACTAGAATATCCAGCTTAGAGAAGAACATACATGACCTGATGGAGCTGCAAAACACAGCACGAGAACTTTGTGATGCATACACAAGTATCAACAGCCAACTTGATCAAGTAGAAGAAAGGATATCAGAGATTGAAGATCAACTTAATGAAATAAAGTATGAAGACAAGATTAAAGGAAAAAGAAAAAAAAAAACTAACAAAGCCTCCAAGAAATATGGGACTATGTGAAAAGACCAAATCTACCTTTGATTGGTGAACCTGAAAGTAATGGGGAGAATGGAACCAAGTTGGAAAACACTCTTCAGGATATTATCCAAGAGAGCTTCCCCAACCTAGCAAGGCAGGCCAACATTCAAATTCAGGAAATACAGAGAACACCACAAAGATATTCCTCCAGAAGAGCAAACCCAAGACACATAATTGTCAGATTCGCTAAGGTTAAAATGAAGGAAAAATGTGAAGGGCAGCCAGAGAGAAATATCGTGTTACCCACAAAGGGAAGCCCATCAGACTAACAGTGGTTCTCTCAGCAGAAACACTACAAGCCAGAAGATAGTGGGGACCAATATTCAACATTCTTAAAGAAAAGAATTTTCAATCTAGAATTTTAAATCCACCCAAACTAAGCTTCATAAGCAAAGGAGAAATAAAACCCTTTACAGACAAGCAAATACTGAGAGATTCTGTCACCACCAGGTCTGCCTTACAAGACCTCCTGAAGGAAGCACTAAACATGGAAAAGAGCAACTGGTACAAGCCACTGCAAAAACATATCAAATTGTAAAGATCTTCAATGCTGTGAAGAAACTGCATCAACTAATGGACAAAATAACCAGCTAGCATCATAATGACAGCATCAAATTCACACAGAACAATATTAACCTTAAATGTAAATGGGCTAAATGCCCCAATTAAAAGACACAGACTGGCAAATCGGATAAACAGTCAAGACTCATTGGTGTGCTGTATTCTGGAGACCCATCTCATGTATAAAGACAAACATAGGTTCAAAATAAAGGGATGGAGAAAAATTTACCAAGTATGTGGAAAGAAAAAAAAAAAAAGGAGAGTTTGCAATCCTAGTCTCTGATAAAACAGACTTTAAACCAACAAAGATCAAAAGAGACAAAGATATATATGCAGCCAACACAGGAGCACCCAGATCCATAAAGCAAGTCCTTAAAGACCTGCAAAGAGACTTAGCATCACACACAATAATAGTGGGGGACTTTAACACCCCACTGTCCATATTAGATCAACAAGACAGAAAATTAACAAGGGTATCCAGGACTTGAACTCAGCTCTGGACCAAGCAGGCCTAGTAGACATCTACAGAACTCTCCACCCCAAATCAACAGAATACACAGTCTTCTCAGTAACACATCACACTTATTCTAAAATTGACCACACAATTGGAAGTAAAACACTCTTCAGCAAATGCAAAAGAATGGAAATCACAACAGTCTCTCAGACCACAGTATAATCAAATTAGAATGCAGGGTTAAGAAGCTCACTCAAAACTGCACAACTACATGGAAACTAAACAACCTGCTCCTGAATGACTACTAGGTAAATAATTAAATTAAAGCAGAAATAAAGATGTTCTTTGAAACCAATGAGAACAAAAACACAACATACGAGAATCTCCAAAACACATTTAAAGCAGTGTGTAGAGGGAAATTTATAGTACTAAATGCCCACAAGAGAAAGCAGGAAAGATCTAAAATTGACACCCTAACATCGCAATTAAAAGTACTAGAGAAGCAAGAGCAAACAAATTCAAAAGCTAGCAGAAGACGAGAAACAACTAAGATCAGAGCAGAACTGAAGGAGATAGAGATACAAAAAACCCTCCAAAAAATCAATAAATCCAGGAGCTGGTTTTTTGAAAAGATCAACAAAATAGATAGACCACTAGCCAGATGAATAAAGAAAGAAGAATCAAATAGATGCAATAAAAAAATGATAAAGGAGATATCACCATCTATCCCACAGAAAAACAAACTACCATTACAGAACACTATAAATACTTCTATGCAAATAAATCAGAAAATCTAGAAGAAATTTCTGGACACATACACCCTCCCAAGGCTAAACCAGAAGGAAATCAATTCCCTGAATAGACCAATAACAAGTTCTGAAATCAAGGCAGCAATTAACAGCCTACCAATTTAAAAAAAAGTCCAGGATCAGACGGATTCACCACTAATTTCTACCAGAGGTACAAACAGGAGCTGGTATCATTCCTTCTGAGATGATTCTAAACAATAGAAAAAGAGGGAATCCTCCCTAACTCATTTTATGAGGCCAAAATCATCCTGATACCAAAACCCGGCAGAGACACCACAAAAAAAGAAAATTTCAGGCCAATATCCATGATGAACATGGATGAGAAAATCCTCAATAAAATACTGGCAAACCAAATACAACAGTTCATCAAAAAGTTTGCCCACGATAATCAAGTAGGCTCCATTCCTGGGATGCAAGGCTGGTTCAACATAAGCAAATCAATAAACGTAATCTATCACATAAACAGAACCAACGATAAAAATCACATGATTATCTCAATAGATACAGAAAAGGCCTTCAACAAAATTCAGTAGCCCTTCATGCTAAAAATTTCAATAAACTAGGTATTGATGCAATGTATCTCAAAATAATAAGAGCTACTTATGACAAACCCAAAGCCAATACCATACTGAATGAGCAAAAACTGGAAGCATTTCCTTTGAAAACTGGCACAAGACAAGAATTCCCTCTCACCACTCCTTTTCAACATAGTATTGGAAGTTCTAGACAGGACAATCAGGCAAGAGAAAGGAATAAAGTGTATTCAAATAGGAAGAGAGGAAGTCAAATTGTCTCTGTTTGCAGATGACATCATTGTATATTTAGAAAGCCCCATCATCTCAGCCCAAAATCTCCTTAAGTTGATAAGCAATTTCAGCAAAGTCTCAGAATAGAAAATTAATGTGCAAAAATCACAAGCATTCCTATACATCAATAACAGATAAACAGAGAGCCAAATCATGAATAAATTCCCATTCACAAGTGCTGCAAAGAGAATAAAATACCTAGGAATACAAGTTACAAGGGTTATGAAGAACCTCTTCAAGGAGAACTACAAATCACTGCTCGAGGAAATAAGACAGGACACAAACAAATGAAAAAACGTTCCATGCCCATATATAGGAAGAATCAATATCATAAAAATAGCCATACTGTCCAAAGTAATTCACAGATTTAATGCTATCCCCATCAAACTACCACTGACTTTCTTCGCAGAATTGGAAAAAACTACTTTAAGTTTCATATGGAACCAAAAAAGGACTCATAGCCAAGACAATTCTAAGCAAAAAGAAATGGAGGCATCACCCTACCTGACTTCAAACTATACTACAAGGCTACAGTAACAAAAACAGCATGGTACTCATGCCAAAACAGATATATAGATTAATGGAATAGAACAGAGGCCTCTGAAATAATGCCACACATCTACAACCATCTGATCTTTGACAAACCTGACAAAAACAAGCAATGGGGAAAGGATTCCCTATTTAATAAATGGTGTTGGAAAAACTGGCTAACCATATGCAGAAAGCTGAAACTGGATTCCTTCCTTATACCTTATACAAAAATTAATTCAAGATGGATTAAAGACTTAAACATAAGACCTAAAACCATAAAAACCCTAGAAGAAAACCTGGGCAATACCATTCAGAACATAAGCATGGGCAAAGACTTCATGACTAAAACACTAAAAGCAATGGCAACAAAAGCAAAAATTGGCAAATGGGATCTAATTAAGCTACAGAGCTTCTGCACAGCTAAAGGAAGTATCATCAGCATGAACAGGCAACTTATAGAATGGGAGAAAATTTTTGCAATCTATCCATCTGACCAAGGGCTAATATCCAGAATCTGCAAAGAACTTAAACAAATCTGCAAGAAAAAAACAAACAACCCTATCAAAAAGTGGGCGATGGATATGAGCAGACACTTAACAAAAGACGACATATATACAGCCAACAGACATATGAAAAAATGTTCATCACTGGTCATTAGAGAAATTTAAAAAAAAATAAACAATGAGATACCATATCACACCAGTGAGAATGGCATTTGTTAAAAAGTCAAAAATCAACAGATGCTGGAGAGGATGTGGAGAAATAGGAACACTTTTACATTGTTGGTGGGAGTGTAAATTAGTTCAGCCATTGTGGATGACAGTATGGTGATTCCTCAAGGATCTAAAACTAGAAATATCATTTGACCCAGCAATCCCATTACTGGGTATATACTCAAAGGATTATAAATCATTCCACTATAAAGATACATGCACATGTATGTTTATTGCAGTACTGTTCACAATAGCAAAGACTTGGAACCAACCCAAACGCCTATCAATGATAGACTGGATAAGAAAATGTGGCACATATACACCATAGAATACTATGCAGCCATAAAAAAGGATGAGTTCACGTCCTTTGCAGGGACATGGATGAAGCTGGAAACCACCATTCTCAGCAAACTAACACAAGAACAGAAAACTAAACACTGCACGTTCTCACTCATAGGTGGGCATTGAACAATGAGAACACATGGACACAGGGAAGCGAACATCGCTCACTGGGACCTGTCAGGGGGTGGGAGGTGGGGGAGGGATAGCATTAAGAGAAATATGTAATGTAGATGACAGGTTGATTAGTGCAGCAAACCACAACAGCACATTTATACCTGTGTAACAAACCTGCACATTCTGTACGTGTACCCCATAACTTAAAGTATAATAAAAAAGAGGTCATTATTAAGATAAAGTAATAATAATAATAAAATAACAGACCTCAACAGTACTTCTGAGACCCTGCAAGGGCGAGGAGACCCCAAATTTGCAGCTACATACTATATTCAAAGGCTTTCCAGAAGCAAAGCAAAATCTTGAACTGTGTTAGGTTGAACCATATGAAATTGTGATTTTTATATTTTGAAAATGGTCATATGCCAGCAATTTCATATAAATCAATCTAATGCACCACTGAGCACCAGTTAACAAACCCTGAGTGCTTTACTGTCCCACATACTGAAAGGATTTATATCACCTCTCTCCTTGAAAAATGTTCCACGGCCACCCATTCTATATGAATCCTGTAGGCAGCACTGGAAGCCATGCTTACCTCAGTTCAGCCTCTCTCTGATCCCTCCCATTCTTCCTCCCCAGGTAGCCTGTGATGACACTGCAGTGATGCCTGTTCCCTGAGCATGCTGTGCATTTTCTCACCTCAGGGTCTTTGTTCAAGCTGCTGCATCTATGTGGAATTCCTTCTCTGTCTCCACCACCTGCCAGATGCTTGCTGATCTTTCAAGGTGGAAGTAAAAGAATACTACCTCTCCTAAGCCTTCCCTAGTGCCTTCACGCACCACCATTCCCTAAGTCAAAATTTACCTCTGCCGCCTCAACACTTTCATAACCTCTGCCTGACCTCTACTTTAGGACTAAATAAAACTTACCTTGTTCTGTTAACAGGACATACAGGTTTAATTCCCCAACAGATTTTAAGGCCTATCAAAGAAGAAACTAAATTTATCCATCTCACATCCTTATGCTGCAGACAGACTAGAAGGTCATTACTTGTTGATTGAATTGGGTGATGCTTGTGGGCCACATATCAACTCTCCATGACTTATGCCTTGCTCAGTATAAAGCTCAAGAGTGTAGCTTTTGTTTGACTACCACCTCTGCCATTAATATCTGAATACATTCTGCAAGTTACCTAACTTCTATAGCCTCTCTTTTCTCATCTCAAAAAAAAAAAAATAGTCCCTACTTCTCAAAATTGTTATAAAGATTAAATGAGATAATGTAGAAAACATACATAGCCTGTCATGAAGTAAGCACTCAGAAATGAGAGCAGTTACAATTTAGTTACTCTTATAATAATTATGATTACCTGTTAAACAATTAACTAGTAGGTAATAGATTTAAAGAAAGAGTAATACTAGAGGTGGATAGAGGAATAGACATTTCCAAAGAAGCCTGTACACTCTGAAAGACCGGAGTGTGAAGATCCTGCTTGTGGTGGGCGACAGCCTGATGTGTTTGTTGCAAACATGTCAATCCCACTATCCCCTGGTGACAAAAATGAATATTTCAACCCTTATTTATCACACTCACTGGCAAGATTGGACTAGATCGAAACTTTTGAGAAATTAGAGTTTTGGCTTCAATTGAGCTGTGAAAACTTGTTAGATAATTTCATTCTGTTGCCATTCAAGAATATGGTCAGGTGGTTTCCTGATCCTCTTCAGCCTGTAGATGGCCTTGGAATCATTTACATGGATGCCTTGCCTTGAGATCACTGCAGTCAGGTAACTACCTGCTCTCAGCTGACAAAATCTCTCCATATTCCAAAAACTAGAGCAATGACAGGAAGTTTGGGGACTGATTTTTAAGAAGTCTTTCCATTTTTGTCTTAGGTAGCAAAAGAAAACGCTCAGTATTCTCTACTCACACAATAATTCTAATACCAAATGTGTGGGTTTTCATACCAGGTAGCTCTCCAATTCTCTGTGGATGCCAACTGGATGATACTAAGTGCCTGTAAGTAGCATAGAACTCACAAATTAAGGGCTCAGTCCCACAAGACTGCTCCCAACTTCAGACGCCAATCATAAGTAGCAGTTCCCCAGATTACTCACACTTCCATCCAACTTGAGTACAAACTGGGGGTTCCCACAACCCCCTCCTCAGATTTAATAATTAGCTATAACAGCTCATAAAACTAAAAAAGAAATTTACTTACATTACTCATTTATTAAAGGATACAAATAAAATGCCAGAGAAAGAGGTATATAGGGCAAGGCCTGGAAGGGTCCCAAGAACAGGAACGTCTGTCCCTGTGGAGTTGGGGCACACCAACTTCTGGCACATGGATATGTTCACCAACTCAGAAGCTCTCCACTTCATCATTTGGGGATCTTTAAGGAGGCTTCATCAGGTAGGCAAGATTGATTATCAACCCAATCTCCAGCCCCTCTCTCCTCCCTGGTGGCTGGTGGATGGGCTGAAAGTCCCAAGCTTCTAATCATGGCCTAGCCTTTCTGGTAAAAGGCTCCATCCTGAAGCTATCCAGGAACTCTAAGGACTTGCTTCACTAGAACAAAAGACACTCCTGTCATTCTAGAAATTCTAAGGGTTTTAGGACCTCTGCATCAAGAACTGGGGACACAGACCAAATATAAATTTCTTATGTCACAGGTAGAAACAGATACGGGGTGCTGCCTATTACATATGACTAGATTCTCCAAAACAAAGGCAGATAACATGGCTGGCAAGAGTTTTCCCAACAATCCCCACCCTGCAGGGAGGACAGCAGAGCATCTCTCATTTCCTTCAGAGGCTACGTTAGCAATGTGAGTGTGTAGTGGCCTTGGCAGAATCTTGCAATTTATTAAACATGGAGTTTAAGAAAGGGAAAAAGGCTGGGCATGGTGGCTCATGCCTGTAATCTCAGCACTTTGGTAGGCTGAGGCAGAAGGATCAGAGCCTCTTCCTGTGAATAGCTCCTGCTATTCCACATCTCAGATAAGAAATCCTGTTGGGCAACCTGTCACAAGTTCGGACACCACCTGGATTGTCACATAGATAGACATAACCCTCAGTTTCCTAGAGTCATTCATTTTCTTTGAGTAATCACCACAGAATTATGAGAAATGTCAAAGTAAGCCAGTCTCTTGGCCATGGGTAAGTAAATTGGCTGAGTTTCCCATTACTACATCATCTATTCTCATATTCATGGGGCATAATATGATAGCAAGGAACAAACTGCCCTTTGAATGCCTTTTCCACAATAGTGCTTAATTTTGTGTGGGCATTGGCATAGCACCTGGGGTTATTAAGCAGAGAGATTGATTTTAGAATTGAGTCAATTACATTAGGGTTCAAAGGCATCTACTTCTTTTGATAATATCCAGAAGAAGCAATTGATGATTACCCAGAAATCCAACCCATTGCATTGACCATACATCTAAAAATAATGCATGTCTGCATATTATAAATATTAATCATTACAGATAATTATTTAACAAATTGAAAAGTATTTGCTAGAATGCATCAGGCAGTATGCACACCTTGAAGACAATTTCTAACTAGTAATTCATTTTGTGACTTTTTTTGTTCTCCCCCTTTGATATATAGTCCCCATTATAAGACATGAAAAAGTACAATTTCAGTCATGATAATTTGATTTTCATTTCTGACTCCTCTACAATATTCTCTCAGCATGGACGAGAGAACACTCCACTGCATCCCCTTTTTTCACTGCCCACACTCATCCTGAGGACCATCTCAAATCTCTGTTTGACACCAAACACAGACTGACAGCTTGGATTTCATTATCATTCACAAAGGAATTTTTCTCCCCTTTAAAAAACTCTTTGAAATCTCCACATTACATTTGGTCAACTCTGCTTCCTGGACCAAACCCTGTGCAAAATCATACTTTGAGGCACCCGCCCACTAATTTGTTCACCCCATGTCCTCTTTGAGCAAGTAAAGAATAAAATAAATTTGAAAGTGGAAGGGATTTTTCCAGAAGGGCAATACCCAGCCAGATGCAGGTACCTGCCAGGGACAGTCCGAGCCCACTCCCAGGGAGCCCTGTAGGGAGTAGAAAAAACACAGGGTCTGGGATCAGAAGACACAGCTTCTAGTCTCAGTGCTGCCACTCACTCCTGAGATTTTAGGACTGTCTCTGGACCCAGTTTGGTGATGGGTGAGGTGCCATTTTAGCTAGCGTGGCTGCTCTCAGAATGGTGTCAGGCACATAATGGTGATTAGTAATTATCGTTTACATGAGAAGACAAATGGATGACATGAGTGTTTTGTAAATATGGGCATGATGGCTGGCTCCCTCTAGTACAGGCTGAGGAAATAACCTCCATCTTCTGGAGCCCTCTGACCTCCAGAAAACATAAACAGAATGCATAGAAAATCACCCAAATTTTCTGTACTACAGATACAATCCAGAATTATAACCCAGGATAGTGTGAAAACTAAGAATGAGATCTGTATACATTCATATCTAGCCTAAATTCTGTTCTTAACCGAACACTCCAGAAAAAGTGAAATGTACACCAAGTAAAATGGAGACACAACTGGCTCCATAGAGCAGGGCCAAGTTCTCAAACAAAGCAAGGGGAGGCAGAGGCACTCCTGGTCAGCGAGCTGCCCACACCCTCCTGAGCAGCAACCCTTAGCTTACTGACAGTCTCAGCCTGTGCCTTGTTCCACTCCAATTCAATAACCCAGTGCAGTTTGACAGTTTGCTTAGTGAGCAGCCATGAGGCGTACAGATCGTTGTAGATGTCCTGCAGGGAAGCAGGGAAACTGGCACAACATATTGATGATTTCGTAGTTTTAAAGAAATAGCAAGGGAACAGTTTTAAGATTTTTTTTTTCAAGAAATTATCTCTAATGTGGAATGCAAGTCCACCGGTTTGAAATTAGCTCATCTGATTTTCATCACTTCTCCCTTCTCTTTCTGCCATTCTGGAGAAAGGTTTGCTATACAATAAACAGTATGAACAGTATGCTGAAGGTGTTTAACCTTGATAAGAGAATAAACTCTTTGAAATAAATTTAGTAGACTTGCAGACACACCAATAGTGAGCATGTTTGTCAGCCCCCACAAAACATACTTCCTTATGCCTCTGTGCTATGGTGGAATTTTCCAGACATTTTGTGTTCTGTTCACATCTGTGACCTGAAAGTACTTTGAGGAGTCTGAAAGTATCTATATCAACATGAACTGAAATGCATGCAGTCTATATTTTATCTAAGCTATCAAAGCCATAACACCTGTCATTAATGTTTAGGAAATATTTGGATACTCTTACTTTTTTCTTCAAAGCATTCTCCTTTTAGACTAAAGTTCATTGACATGGGTGTTGGCTTAGAAATTAATGTAAGCACTGTACACAGACAGGAGCACTTTTAGGACCTTCTCTCCTAAAGGAGAGCATGCTCCATTATATTGAATAAACTGCAAACAAAATACCAGTTAACATAAGTAGAGTCTATTTCCCTGCCATAGTACCTTTGCACACACTGTTTGCTCTGCCTAGAATAACCATCCTAATCCAACTTCAACTCAGCTCCCACATTCCTTCCAGAAGCCTTCTCTGGCTTTTGCTACTCTTTCCACTAAGCCAAACTGTGTCATCTCTGCACCATTAATACCACACACACTGTGATTATTGCATTTGTCATCTCTAAATGTAATTGTATACAAATTTACTTCTCTACTTGACTGTTTCTTTAAAACTAATTTAAGTTTAAAAAATGTAGTATCTTATTCCTCTTTTAACACTGAATACCTGAATAATCCTGGATTGTTATCCATTAAAAGGACTAGAAAAATACCTGTCTTTTCATTTCTTATGTTATGTGTTTATATTACTATGTATTCTTGAAAAGTATATACCTTAAATACCTATCCCATAACTGCGATTTCTCATTAAGCCTGATGGTCAATTCTAATAGGTATGAATGAGTGAGGTTTTACTACAGAACCTTTGGCTTGCCCTGTGTATAGAACATGTGCCCACATAATAAGAGTGCTGGGTAATTAGTGAACATTGTGATACCAGAGCAGGCAGTGAGGATGCAGGCTTCTTGAACAATAACTTACACCAAAATTAACAGTTTGTCCTGGTTTCTCATGGCATGAAATTCAGCTCATTGTCAGGATGGGCAAGTATTTTCTCTCTCCTTGTTAACATGAGCCCTCACAACAAACTCAGACTACAACACAGAGACACCTCTTTCCCCCTCCAAGTTGTCAGAGATGTTCTTAGCCAGGCCTGTTAATGACTTAGATGGGTCATTTGTAAATTTAAAAGCCCTTAATGAACATGCTTCCTGCTCCCCTCTCTCATCCTCCTTCCTAGTCTCACAAGATGTTGTTATTTTTAACTCTACACTGCTACAGCTGCACTTCAGAGACAGCCAGGCGGAGACAGAGGCACAGCCCTGTTCACAGGATGGGAAACATGGCCTTGAAAAAGGAGGAGCCTCAAAAAGAAAGGTAGACATTGGGAGAGAAGTTGGAAACACCTCTCAGAGAACACAACTGTTGCAAAGATCAAACAGGAGCAGAGGCAACCTTCAGGGACAGGAAATCATGATGATCCACCCTTTCCCAAACTAGGGGGAAGGAAGAGCACTTACCAGTCGTGACCAAAGAATTAGGCAAGGATATAGCACAAGTCTTAGGAAACTGGTAGTTTTGCCAATTGGTGCTAGGAAAAAAAATATATTATGTATTCTTACCTGAACAAACCTCTAAACTAAAGTTTCTTACTTTGATACACAACTCTTGGTCTCTATTATTTCAGAAGTTTTACACTAAATGAGCAAAACTCAAGGCCGAAAGAAGCTGAGTTGTTTGGGTATTTCTTTTCTCTTTGTGGGTCTTCTTAGTACCAGTTTTAACCTCATTTCACCCAAATAAAAGTATTTGATTTACTCTGATTCTCTTTCTATTAAACAGAAAGAGTTCTGGTTGCCAAAATTTCCTAAAGTTAGCCTGAATCCTGTGAATGGCACCCCGAGGTTGTGCAGTGGGAAGACCTACTTGAATAAAACCAAGAAAGGCCTCTGCTTTTTTAGGGGGAGAAAAGTATTTATCTTCCCTGATTTGCCTTATTAGTCATTTTTCTAAGGGCACAGCTAACATGGGTTCCATTCTTCTACCAGCCTTAAAAGATGGTATTTCATATAGCAACATAAAAGTATATTAGATTTGTATTATTCCTGTTTAATTTTTTTATTTCTGACATATACATTTATCACTTGGGTTCCCAACAGAAAACAGATGGCACACTCAAATTAGGCAGTTCAAATGAGTTTATTTGCAAAGGTGTGGAAGAATTGTAAGGGTTGCTGCAGTAACCTAGGGTGAGTTACAACAGAGAGGAAGGAGTAGTTGCCAGAACCAGAGTAGAGAGAGTCATAAAGAGAAGGCTGCCTAAAGTCCATTATCAGGGGCCAACTACCTCTGGTTAAGAGACACAGTCAGCCTTAGATGATCCCCTGCAATGAGAGTATAAATACCCAATGGGGACATAAATACCCTAACCACATTTTCTTCTTCTCCCACCCGCTACTCCTACCCACTACTCCCACCCTGCCACCTGCTGGGGCTTCCCATTGGCCCAAATGTAAGGCCTCCTGTTGATGTAGGCCCTGCAGGTCTGCCTTCTGGGTTGTGGAGCAGGGTAGAGAAGAAGACAGTGCATCCAGAGAAAGAAGATAATTGGCACAAAATAGAGTATTATTTAAAAACTAAAATGCAACATTTTATTTCAACACCTGCAAATTTATAGTCTTGTCAATTTCTAGTGCCTTCCAGGGACAGACAATTTCAGGTCCTCCAAATTATCTGACATGGTCCTTGTTGAAAATAAATGAAAAAAGAAATTCCAGATTTTTTTCTTGTGTAAGTCCTTTGTTTTTACTGACACATTTTTTTCTATATTTTTTTTCCAAGAAATAAAATACAAAAGGATTGAAATCTAAAAATACCAGAGCAAAGTTTTGCTACTTTCATAGCCAAGTAGAAATTACTTAGGAAAAACTACAGGTCTCCTTCCTTCCCATCTTTTCATAAACACTGAACAACTACGATGTCCCCTGGTATCTGTAATATGGTGAGATGCAAAGATAAATGTAAATAAACAAACTTGACCAATGCTGGGTTATCCAAAAAACTGTAGTTAGTTAGTTTCAGTTAGTTAGCTTTTATTTGTTTTTGGCTCATGAAGAGTAGTCTAGAAGGCAGAACTAGCTTTAGCTTTCCCCTGATTTGGGGATTCTCTCATGTTTCTAAGCTCCTTCTCTCAACTCTTCCTCCTTAGAGTGCTTGTTTGTAGACTCAGGAAGGTTGAGGTGGGTGGATCACCTGAGGTCAGGAGTTCGAGATTAGCCTGGCCAACATGGAAAAACCCCATCTCTACTAAAAATACAAAAATGAACCAGGCATGGTGGTGTGTGCCTGTAATCCCAGGTACTCAGGAGGGTGAGGCAGAAGAATCACTTAAACCCAGGAGACAGAGGCTGCAGTGAGGTGAGATTGTGCCATTGTACTCCAGCCTAGACAACAGAATGAGACACCATCTCAAAAAAAAAAAAAGAGTTCCCAGAGAACATCACAAAAATACTCCTCAAGAAGAGGAACTCCAAGACACATAATTGTCAGATTCACCAAAGTTGAAATAAAGCAAAAAAAAAATATTAAGGGGAGCCAGAGAGAAAGGTCAGGTTACCTACAAAGGGAAGCCCATCAGACTAACAGCGGATCTCTCAGCAGAAACACTAAGCCAGAAGACAGTGGGGGGCAAATATTCAACATTCTTAAAGAAAAGAATTTTCAACACAGAATTTCATATCCAACCAAACTAAGCTTCATAAGTGAAGGAGAAATAAAATCCTTTACAGACAAGCAAATACTAACAGATTTTGTCACCACCAGGCCTGCCTTACAAGAGCTCCTGAAGGAAGCACTAAACATGGAAAGGAATAACCGGTACCAGCCACTGCAAAAACATACCAAATTGTAAAGACTATTAACACTATGAAGAAACTGCATCAACTAATGGACAAAATAACCAGCTCATCATAATGACAGCATCAAATTCACACATAACAATATTAATCTTTAAATGAGCTAAATGCCTCAAATAAAAGACACAGATTGGTAAGTTGGATAAAGAGTCAAGACCCATTAGTGTGCTGTATTCAGGAGACTCATCTCACATGCAGACACAAACATAGGTTCAAAATAAAGGGATGAAGGAAGATTTACCAAGCAAATGGAAACCACGAAGAAAGCAGGAGTTGCAATCCCAGTCTCTAATAAAACAGACTTTAAACCAACAAAGATAAAAAGAGACAAAGAAGGGCATTACATAATGGTATAGGGGTCAATGCAATAAGAAGAGCTAACTCTCCTAAATATATATGCACCCAAGACAAGAACACCCAGATTCATAAAGCAAGTTCTTGGAGACCTACAAAGAGACTAACACTCCCACACAAAAATAGTGGGATACTTTAATACCTCACTGTCAATATTACACAGATCAACAAGACAGAAGATAACAAGGATATCCAGACTTGAACTGAGCTCTGGAGCAAGCAGATCCAACAGACATCTACAGAACCCTCCACCCCAAATCAACAGAATATACATTCTTCTCAGCACTACATCATACTTATTCTAAAATTGACCACATAATTCGAAATAATACACTCCTCAGCAAATGCAAAAGAATGGAAATGACAACAAACAGTCTCTCAGACCACAGTGCAATCAAATTAGAACTCAGGATTAAGAAACTCCACACCACCCAGGACAACAAAGAGTGAAACTCTGTCTCTAAATAAATAAATAAGAAGCTCACTCAAAACCACACAACTACATGGAAACTGAGCAACTGCTCCTGAATAACTACTGGGTAAATAACAAAATTAAGCTAGAAGTAAAAATGTTCTTTGAAACCAATGAAAACAAAGACACAACATACCAGAATATCTGGAACACATTTAAAGCAATGTGTAGAGGGAAATTTATATCACTAAATGCCCACAAGAGAAAGCAGGAAAGATCTAAAATTGATACTCTAACATCACAATTAAAAGAAGTAGAGAAGCAAGAGCAAACAAATTCAAAAGATAGCAGAAGACAAGAAACAACTAAGATCAGAGCAGAACTGAAGGAGATAGAGACATGGAAAACCCTTCAGAAAACCAATGAATCCAAAAGCTGGTTTTTTGAAAGGATCAACAAGATAGACTGCTAGCCAGACTAATAAAGAAGAAAAAAAGGAAGACTCAAACAGACGCAATAAAGAATGATAAAGGGGATATCACTACTGATCCTACAGGTACAAACGACCATCAGAGAACACTATAAACACCTCAATGCAAATAAACTAGAAAATCTAGAAGAAATGAATAAATTCCTAGACACATGCACTCTCCGAAGACTAAACCAGGAAGAAATTGAATCCCTGAACAGACCAATAACAAGTTCTGAAATTGAGGCAGTAATTAATAGCCTACCAATCAAATAAACCTCAGGAACAGATGAATTCACAACAAAATTCTACCAGAGGTACAAAGAGGAGCTGGTGCTATTCCTTCTGAAACTATTGCAAATAATAGAATAAAAGGGAATCCTCTCTAAATCATTTTATGAGGCAAGCATCACCCTGATACTAAAACCTGGCAGAGGTACAACAAAAAAGGAAAATTTCAGGCCAATATCCCTCATAAACATGGATGAAAAAATCCTCAATAAAATATTGGCAAACTGAATCCAGCAGCATATCAAAAAGCTTATCCACCACAATTAAGCTGGTTTCATCCCTGGAATGCAAGGCTGATTCAACATATGCAAATCAATAAACATAATCCACCACATAAACAGAACGAATGACAAAAACCATATGATTATTTCAATAGATACAGAAAAGGCCTTTTACAAAATTCAGTAGACCTTCATGCTAAAAACTCTCAATAAACTAACTAATGGAACGTATCTCAAAATAATAAGAGCTACTTATGACAAACCCACAGCCAATATCATACTGAATGGACAAAGAAGGGAAGTATTCCCTTTGAAAACTGGCACAAGACAAGGATGCACTCTCCCACCACTCCTATTCAAGATAGCATTGGAAGTTCTGGCCAGGGCAATCAGGCAAGAGAAATAAATGAAGGATATTCAATTAGGAAAAGAAGAAGCCAAATTGTCTCTTTGGAGATGACATCATTGTATATTTAGAAAGCCCCATCATCTCAGCCCAAAATCTCCTTGAGCTGATAAGCAACTTCAGCAAAGTCTCAGAATACAAAATCAATGTGCAAAAATCACAAGCATTCCTATACACCAATAACAGACAAATAGACAGCCAAATCATGGGTGAACTCCCATTCACAATTGCTACAAAGATAATAAAATATCAAAAAATACTACTTACAAAGGATGTGAGGGACCTCTTCAAGAAGAACTACAAACCACTGCTCAAGGAAACAAGACAGGACACAAACAAATGGAAAAACATTCCATGCTCATGGATAGGAATAATCAATATCATGAAAATGGCCATACACCCCAAAGTAATTTACAGATTCAACACTATCCCCAGCAAGCTACCATTGACTTTCTTCAGAGAATTGGAAAAAACTACTTTTAAATTTCATATGGACCAAAAAAGAGCCCACATAGTCAAGACAATCCTAAGCAAAAAGAACAAAGCTGGAGGCATCACACTACCTGACTTCAAGCTATAGTACAAGGCTACAGTAACCAAAACAGCATGGTATTGGTACCAAAACAGATATATAGACTCATGAAACAGAACAGAGGCCTTGGAAATAATACCAAACATCTACAACCATCTGCTCTTTGCAAACCTGATAAAAACAAGCAATGGGGAAAGGATTCCTTATTTAATAAATGGGGTATTGGAGAAATTAGCTAGCCATATGCAGAAAATTGAAAGTGGACCCCTTTCTTACACCTAATACAAAAATTAACTCAAGATGGATTACAGACTTAAATATAAGACCAAAAACCATAAAAACCTAGAAGAAAACCTAGGCAAATAACATTCAGGACATAGGCATGGGCAAAGAATTCAAGACTAAAACATGAAAAGCAATGGCAACAAAAGCCAAAATTGATAAATGGGATCTAATTAACCTAAAGAGCTTCTGAACAGGAAAAGGAAGTATCATCAGAATGAACAGGCAACCTAGAGAATGGGAGAAAATTTTTGCAAGCTATCCATCTGACAAAGGGCTAATATCTAGAATCTACAAAGAACTTAAACAAATTTACAAAAAAATAAAAATTAAAAAATGGGTGAAGGATATGAACAGACACCTCTCAAAAGAAGATATTTATGCAGCCAACAGACACATGAAAAATGCTCATCATCACTGGCCATTAGAGAAATGCAAATCAAAACCACAATGAGATACCATCTCATGCCAGTGAGAATGGTGTTCATTAAAAAAAATCAGGAAACAGCAGATGCTGGGGAGGATGTGGAGAAATAGGGACACTTTTACATTGTTGGTGGGAGTGTAAATTAGTTCAACCATTGTGGAAGACAGTGTAGCAATTCCTATAGGATCTAAAACTAGAAATACCATTTGACCCAGCAATCCCATTACTAAGTATATACCCAAAGGATTATAAATCATTGTACTATAAAGACACATGCACATGTATGTTTACTGGGGCACTGTTCACAATAGCAAAGACTTGGAACCAACCCAAATGCCCATCAATAATAGACTGGATAAAGAAAATGTGGCTTATATACACCATGAAATACTATGCAGCCATAAAAAAGGATGAGTCATTTCCTTTGCAGGGACACAGATGAAGCTGGAAACCATCACTCTTAGCAAACTGATACGAGAACAGAAGCTGAAACAAGAACAGAAAACCAAACACTGCATGTTCTTACTCATCGGTGGGAGTTGAACAATGAGAAGACATGGACACGGAGGGGAACATCACATGCCAGGGAGGTGGGGGAAGGAATAGCATTAGGAAAAATACCTAATGTAGATGATGGGTTGATGGGTGCAGCAAACCACCATGGTACATATATACCTGTATAACACACCTGCACATTCTGCATATGTACCCCAGAACTTAAAGTCCAATAATAACAATAGTGTATGAGTTTCTAGTATTCTGCCAAGTACTTTGAACATAAATTAACATATTTCATTCGTTACAGTATTATCTTAAGCTAGTATGATTATTTTTATTACTATTCACATTTTATAGTTGAGGAAATTGGTCCATAGGAAGGTTAAGTATGTTGCCCAGAAGCACATCCTTAGTAACGTGGGTGGGAGCTGAGTTTTAAACCCAATGCTATCATACACTAGGCCCATGCTTTTGTTTCAGGAGTGAACTCCTCTAAATAAAGAAACAGACAGCATTTCTATGCTATCTAAATTATGCTAGAGCAGAGTTTAGCAAACTTTTATAGGGCCAGAGAGTAAATATTTTCAGCTTTGTGTACCATACAATCTCTGTTGTTGGGGAGAAATGCCAGATATAGGTGATGGGGGGGATGGAGGCAGCAAACCACATTGCCATGTATGTACCTATTCAACAATCCTGCATGTTCTGCACATGTACCCTAGAACCTAAAGTGCAATAAAATATATATATATATATATAAAATAAAAATTAAAAAAAGATATCAAATTAGTGACAACATCACAACTAAAATAAAAACTAGAGAAGCAAGAGAAAACCAACACCAAAGTTATCAGAAGATAAGAAATAACCAAAATCAGAGCTGAACTGGGGATTGAGACATGAAAAACCATTCAAAACACCAACAAATCCAGGAGCTGGTGGGGTGGTGGTGGTGGTTGTTTTAGAAATTAATGAGACAGATAGGCTGCTAGCTAGACTGATAAATAAGAAAAGAGGGAAGATCCAAATAAACACAATTCGAAACAACAAAGGAGATATTACCACAGACCACACAGAAATACAAATAATTATCAGAGACTACTATGAACACCTCTATGCACATAAACTGGGAAACCTAGAAGAAATGGTTAACTTCCTAGACACATACACCCTCCCAAGACTGAACCAGGAAGAAACTGATATCCTGAACAGACCAATAATGAACTCTAAAATTAAATCAGTAATAAACAGCCTACTGATGAAAAAAAAAAGCCCAAGATCAGAAAAATTCATAGCTCAATTCTAACAGATGTATGACAAGAGCTAGTACCAGTCCCACTGAAACTACTCCAAAAAAAATTGAGTAGGAGAGACTCCTCTCCAACTTATTCTATGAGGCCAGCTTCATTCTAATATCAAAACCTGGCAGAAACACAACAAAAAAAGAAAACATCAGGCAAATATCCTTGATGAACATTGATGCAAAGATCCTCAACAAAATACCAGCAAACCAAATCCAGCAGCACTTTAAAAAGCTAATCCACCACAATCGAGTATGCTTTATACCTGGGATGCCAGGTTGGTTCAGCATATACAAATCAATAAATGTGATTTGTCACATAAACAGAACTAAAGACTGTTTAGTTCTCAATAGATGCAGAAAAGGATTTCAATAGATGCAGAAAAGGATTTCAATAGAATTCAACATATTTTTATATTTTAAAACTTTCAACAAACTAGGTATTGAAGAAACATAACACAAAATAATAAGAGCCATCTATGACAGACCCACAGCCAACATCATACTGACTGGGCAAAAGCTGGAAGCATCCCCCTTGAAAGCCAGCATAAGACAAGAATGTCCTCTCTCACAACTCCTATGCAACATATTATTGGAAGTCTTAGCCAGAGGAATCAGGCAAGAGAAAGGAAGCCCATCTAAATAAGAAGAGAGGAAGTCAATATATCCCTATTTGCAGACAACATAATTCTATATCTAGAATACCACACAGTTTCAGCTCAAAAGCTCCCTAAACTGATAAACAACTTCAGCAAGGATACAAAATTAATGTATAAAAATCACTAGCATTCCTATATACAAATGCTAAGCTGAGAGCCAAATCAGGAATGCAATCCCATTCACAATTGCCACAAACAGAATAAAATACCTAGGAATACAGCTAACTAGCTAAGTAAAAGATCTCTACAATGAGAATTACAAAACACTGCTCAAAGAAATCAAAGATGACACAAATGAATGGAAAAAGTTTCCATGCTCATGGATAGGAAGAATCAACATCATTGAAATAGTCACACTGCCCAAAGAAAGTTCAAGTTTCAATGTTATTCCTATCAAACAACCAATGACATTCTTCACAGAACTAGAAAAAAACTATTTTAAAATGAATATGGAATCAAAATGAGCCAAAATGGCCCAGGCAATCCTAAGTAAAAAGAACAAAGCTGGAGGCACTATGCTTCCTATATTAGTTCATTCTCATGTTGCTATGAAGAAATACCAAAGACTGGGTCATTTACAAGGAAAGAGATTTAACCGACTCGCAGGGAATCCTGGGGAAGCCTCTGGAAACTTACAATCATGGTGGAAGGGGAGGCAAACACATCCTTCTTTACATGGTAGTAGGAAGGAGAAGTGTAGAGCAAAGGAGGGGAAAGCCCTTTATAAAACCATCAGATCTTGTGAGAACTCACTCACTATCAGGAGAACAGCATGGAGGTAACCGCCTCCATGACTCAATTACTTCCCAACTGGGTCCCTCCTATGACATGTGGGGGTTATAGGAACTACAATTGAAGATGAGATTTGGGTGGGGACATAGCCAAACCATGTCACTACCCAACTTCAAACTATACTGCAGGGCTACATGTAACCAAAGCAGCATAGGGCTCGTACAAAAACAGACACAGAGACCAATGGAACAGAATAGAAAACCCAGAAATAAGCCCACATACCTACAACCATCTGATCTTTGACAAAGCTGACAAAAACAAGCAATGGGTAAAGGACTCCTTTTTCAGTAAATGATGCTGTGGTAACTGGTTGGCCATATGCGGAAGACTAAAGCTGAACCCTTTCCTTAAACCATATACAAAAATCAACTCAAGCTGGATTAAAGACTTAAATATAAAACCCAAACTATAAAAGCCCTGAAAAATCACTTAAGCAATACCATTTTAGACATAGGAACTGGCAAAGAATTCATGATGAAGATGCCAAAATCAATTGCAACAAAAGCAAAAATTTACAAATGAGAACTAATTAGACTAGAGAGCTTCTGCACAGCAAAATAATCTATCAATAGAGTATTTGGACAGCCTACAGAATGGGAGAAAATATTTGCAAACTATGCATCTGACAAGGGTGTAATATCTAGCATCTATAAGGAACTTAAACAATTTACAAGCCCAAAAAAAACAAAAAACAAAACAAAACAAACAAACAAAAAAAACAACCAAACTAAAAAGTGAGCAAAGAATATGAATAGACACTTTTCAAGAGAAGGCATACATGTGGCCAAGAAGCATATTAAAAAAAACAACATCACTAATTATTCTTTTCAAGTGGTTAAGGAACATTTAGCAAAATAGATTATATTCTAAGCTATATTTTATAAGTCTCGATAAACTTTTAAAAATTCAAATCTAATCCTCTTGGAATTAAAAGCTGCTAACAAGAAGATCACTTCAAAAATCCTCCAAGGGACAAGAATGTTAAGGCAATTTGAAACTACCCAAAATCTTCAAAAGGTAGATAAACAAATCAAAATAGATCCATACAATGGGACACAACTCTGCAACAAAAAGAATGAACTCATGCTACACACAACAACATGGATGAATCTCAAAATTATTAAGCTGAGTCAAAGAAGCCAAACCAAAAAGGAGTATACACTGTACGATTTCATTTATATAGAGTTTTAGAAAATTCAGACTAATCTATAGTCACGAAAAGTAGATCAGCGGTTGCCTGGAAATAGAGAAAGGGGACAGAGAGGGACATTCCAAAGAAAGGATGTTCCAGCTGTAAAACTTTACATATTAGCCAATAGAAAAAATATTTGGAGATTGAGAGTCCTTTTCCTTCACATCAAATTCAGTCTGTTGTTTGTGAGGCTTGCCTTGGGCATCATCTGGGATTGTGCCTTTGGCTCTGTTTGTTGCTGAGGATAGCATTAAATGAGGCAGAGATTTTGCAAGCAAACTGAGGGATAAAAATGTCGCAAAAGCAAATGTCTTCAGTGGCTGGCAGCTCTTCATTTAGTATTATATTTATGGGGCAAAGAAGACATTTTTTTGAAAGTATTATCAGAGACATTGCCCTTAAACCACAATAAATGTCAGAAGCCAGGCACATTTTGTCATCTTCTAACTGAGCCTGTCTGTGACCTTTTCCCACTTATAAGAATTGCATTGTGTGTCTTTAAATTCGATTCATAAAAAACATGGGGTTTGCATACAGGCTTTACTGATAGAAATAGCCAGTTTGAAGAACAAAGATGATAGAGCATTTTAAAAGTATGTGCAAGGAAGCATTCTTGTGTATGAAGCCATTTTCGAGTGAAGCTCAACCCCAAGGCAAGAACAGTGATAATGTTCTGTAAAGTAAATCAGCCCTGGGATGGGAAGTTAGTTTATCTGCCAGCATTGCAGGACTAGGTTTCCTAGTGACAGATCACAGATTCTAAGATACTGACATTGGAAAACCATAAACTCTTGTAAGGCTGCTGCATGGGCAAAGCAAACTCTTGCTTGACCAGCTGTTGCCCTGAGGCCTTTTCTGCATGTTCTACATGTTCTTGATCTGATGTTCGGAGGTTTCTCCTCTGTGATCTAACGAGTTGATACTTATTTCTACAAATGAATCCATCTCTTCAAATCTCTAGCAAGGACAAGCATCCTCAAATTATGAGTTTCTGCCCCTGCATTTTGGACAAGTCATGCCATTATATTACCACTCTATCTTGTATTTTTATTATTTAAAAATAATAAAATATCCTGTCTCTAGTAAAAATACAAAAATTAGCCAGGCTTAATGGTGGGCACCTGTAATCCTAGCTACTTGGGAGACTGAGGCAAGAGAATCTCTTGAACCCAGGAGGCGAAGGTTGCAGTGAGCTGACATCACTCCACTACACTCCCCAGCCTGGGTGACCGAGTAAGACTCTGTCTCAAAAAAAAAAATAAAAAATAAAAAATAAAAATTCTTAAAAGTGCTTTCCTGTTTCTTAGACATCACCGTATTTGGCCCTCACAAGGGTCCGATGAAGTCAGCAGGGCCAGTGTTACTATTCTTATCTTGCAGATGAGGAACCAGGCTCAAGGAGGTTTAGTGATTTGCCCTCTGTCTCACAATAAGCTACAAGACAGCTAACTGTTCAATAACTACCAGCTATTTACTTTATTTCTTCTTTATACTTTATAAGTGACTGACTATATTTAGAATTGGTCTACACTGAGGCTTTTTTTTCTACTTTTGACGCTTCTTATGTCTTTGAGCTGTCATGAAGAGTACATCAACTTGTATAAATGAAGGATGCAACTATATTTAGAGGTAAGTTTTTTTTATGTTTAACACAGAATAAGAAAAAAATCATAATCTACTGGTCCTGTGGTAAGGAAGACACAGGTTGGCAACTGCAAATAGTTTGCAGCTGTACAAAGGTAAGAGGCCTGGGCACTGGAGGAGGAGGTGGAAGGAAAGTTAATTTCAAGTACTCTAGGAAAATGCCTAGGAAAACCAGCAAAAGTAATGCAGGGAAAGTGCAGTGATGAACTTCACAGAATTACTCAGGACTGAAGCTTTTCACTAATGAGTCAATATAACTCAGATACTAATTGAAATTGAACTTCTTTTGTATACTTGTACAAATTTTCTTAAACATTTTTAAAAGTATTAATTGTTTTCAACTGTTGTTGAAGACAGTGTGGCGATTCCTCAAAGACCTAGAAATAGAAATTCCATTCGACCCAGCAATCCCATTACTGTGTGTATATATCTAAAGGATTATAAATCATTCTATTATAAAGACACATGCACACGTATATTCATTGCAGCACTGTTTACAATAGCAAAGACCTGGAACCAACCCAAATAGCCATCGATGATAGACTGGACAGGGAAAATGTGGCACATATACACCATGGAATACTATGCAGCCATAAAAAAAAACTATGAGTTCCTGTCCTTTGTAGGGACATGGATGAATCTGGAAACCATTCTCAGCAAACTGACACAAGAACAGAAAATCAAATACCACATGTTCTCACTCATAGGCAGGTGTTGAACAATGAGAACACATGGACACAGGGAAAGGAGCATCACACGCTGTTGGAAGGGACTAAGGGAGGCACAGCAGCGGGTAGGGAGTTGAGGAATAACATGAGGAGAAATGCCAGATATAGGTGACAGAGGAATGGAGGCAGCAAACCACATTGCCATGTATGTACCTATGCAACAATCCTGCATGTTCTTCACATGTACCTCAGAACCTAAAGTGCAATAAAATACATTTTTTTTAAAGTATTGTTTTTTGTAATTGCTTTTGGTTTCATATTTGGTCAAATATTACCCCTGTCAAAAAGGCCCTTCAATTCAGCAAGGATATCAGAATCTGGAAGATATTTGATTGGTGATTTGTTTTGTTAAAAAACCCATGACAGTGCCTCCCCCAACCCTACCCTGACCCAACAAAGTGACCTAGCACATGTTTGCTCTGCCCACTAAGGCTCCCATATTGCCTGTACATTTTGGAGACAGATGTTTCCTAACCTGTATCTGAAAAGTATAAAGCATGTATCACTGTGAAATTTTAACTACCAATTACTAGAAACAATAAGCTTTTCTTTCCCTGAATTTCATGACCATATCCATTTAACCACACTGTCATATTAGGGTACACTAGAGATTTAAATAGTAGGAAAACAGAACAGGCAATGTAAACGATTAGAAGGGGCAAGAAGTGCTTGTGATTTATCAATATATGAGCATTATCCCCAGCACCCGTCCCCCAACACCGCTTTAATAAAACACTGGGCTTGGCAACGTAATATAGCACACACCAGCCATAACAGCATTTTGTCTTTTGTGGCAGCACGGAGTTCTTCACCCACCATCCATTGCTTCTTCTGGCAATGCCAGTGGGTGGCTTCTTACTCACACACTCTCTCTGTGGTATGAAGGAAGGTTTATGTCTCTGGGGTGGCTTCCTGGACTAGGCAAGCAGCTCTCATCATGTATCAGGTTAGCTGAGCTACACAGAGATTTAAATAGCTCTGGACTCCTTAACTGTGATCCCATCAGCTGGGCTCCAGTGAGTCTCCTCTTAACAAAAAGGCATTATAAGTGTACAGCTCCTAGTCAGAAACAAAAGCTGAGAAGGTGTCCAATGAAGGGAGTCATGGGACAAGAGGACCATTCAACATGGACAAAGTATCACCAGCACTTTTAGAGAGCAGGAGAAGGGCATCCTCGAGCTTGTGGTTGGAGGAACCTGTCCTGAGTCAAGGTAAGTTCCAGATCCAAGGAGATACCTTGTCAGCCAACTCCGGCAGCAGCTGCAAAGCATGGTCAGTCCCTAGAGCCCACCAGGACTCACCCCCCTCCAGTGTGCAAGGAGTTCTCCGAGGAAAAGTAGTCACAACTATCTGTCTGATATTCTCCCAAATTACTCAGAAAATAGTAATTAAGTTCACTTGCAGGAAAACAGCTTTCTTCCAAGGCCTCAGGTTATAGTAGAGGAGAAAAATGCAAAATGATGATTACAACTGAGATGGCATTAAAGTTTATTTTTACATTTTCAAACATATATTGTTAAATATATTTAAAAAGAAAGTTTCAAAATAGATGAAGCATATTATCCCACGATATAAATTTTTAATGTATATTGAAATTAGTAGAAGCTTAGAAAAGTCTGAAAGAGTGTGCCACAAATGATGTAAAACCTATGACAGGATTATGAAGGACTTTGCTTTTCTAAATTGTAAATGTCTACACTGCTTGCATTTTTATTTACATGAGCATGCGTTTGTTTTGAAATCAGAAGAATCAATTTTTAAATAAAATGTCAAGACTTTGAAGAATATTTACCATGAATTTTTTTCTTGAACAAAGAACAATACATAGTATAATACTGGTTTCTACATGTATGTAAATATTTATGGTAAATATACCAAAAGGAGGTCCACTAAAATTCTGAGAAATTGATTTCTGGGGAAAAAAGTTGCAGGTAATTTTTATTTTTTATTTTTCCACATTTTCCAAAAATTTCTAGGGTGATGACATTTATAATCAGGGGGAAAAAACCTACAATGAGATAAGCCATATAACGTAAACCTACCAAGAGAAGCTGGGAAAATCTACCCAAGTAGATCTTGAGATGCCCAAAATATTAATAGAAATTCACCAAGAGAATGGGAGAACTCTCTCTGAGGGAACAGGGTGCAAAAGGACATGAAGCTAAAAAAGAGAATGAATGGTATATTGCTTTGCCCACTAAGGGTCCCATATTGCCTGTACATTTTGGAAACAGATGTTTCTCCACATAGTTCAGCATGATAAGCTTGTGAAGTGCAAAGGAAACTGATGAGAAATCAAGCTATAAATTGAGGAACCAGTGACGGGGAATGTACAGTGTGCTAGCAAACCCAGATTTGAAGCTGTAAGCCAGGGAAGCCACTGAGGATTTTAAGTATGGAAGTGACCTAATTTTATAGGCATTTGAAATCACTGGCTTCACCATGGGTGATGGAGTAAAATGAGGCAAAACTGAAATAAGAGAGATCAGGCTTTGTGATGGTTAAGGTAAGAAGTAATGCGGATGAATCTGGATTCGAGAGATCATTAGGAAACAGAGTCAATAGGACTTGATGACTTGCTGGATGCAGAGAGGGCAGGGGTCAGAGCTGAAGATGAGTCCCGCAGGATGCCCTGGTTTCTGATCTGAGTAGTTGTGTATCTCACTATACCGTTTTCCAGAAAATAGGGATGGGGAGTTTGAGAAGCAGAATGGAATAAGGAGATAAAGAAATGTTAATTTCTAATTTCATTTTAGACATGCTGAATAGAAGTGAGTGGGAATCATCTAGGCAGAAGTATCCAGTTCACAGATATGTAAAAATGATAATATGGGGAGTCAGAAAAGACAAATGCACAAGATACAAAATTCCAGAGCTATGAGTTATAAGTGGTCATTCACTTACCAAGAATGTGGGTGAATCAACTCATGGGGAGTGTATAAAGGGAAAAGAAAGCCAGCCAAGCATGAATCTCTGAGAAGTACCAAGGTGGAGGGTCAGTGATGAAAGAGAACTCATTCAAAGATGGAGTCAAAGACACTGAGATATCCTGGCACGGTGGCTCATGCATATAATCCCACCACTTTGGGAGGCCAAGGCAAGAGGATGGCTTGAGCCCAGAAATTCTAGACCAGCCTAGGCAACATAGGGAGAACATGTCACTACATTAAATAAAAAGAAATTAGCTGGGAGTGGTTGGTGGTGCACACATCTGGTCCCAGCTACTTGGGAGGCTGAGGTGGGAGGATCACTTGGGACAAGGAGGTAGATGCTATAGTGAGCTCTGATCACACCATTGCACTCCAGCCTGGGCGACAGAGTGAGACCCCATCTCCAGAAAGAAAAACAAAAGAGAGAGAGAGAGATACTGAGAAGGGTCAGAAAAGCAATGCCCTAAAAGTCAAGAGAGGAGTAAAAAAGGGAGGGAGGGTTCAAAGGACAAGAAGAACCAGGTCTGAAACTGCTCCCTTAGCTATTAGTAAAAGCACACATCACCTTGTAGAGGGCAGTGTTCCTAGACGGATGGAGTCTGAAAGCTAGGGTGCAAGAGATAAGAGGCTGAACAGATATGAGAAGGCAGAAATAGGTAGGACAGGTCTAGGAAGAAGACAGGCAGCAGCTAGTGGGAGGAGAGTGCAAAAGAGAGGAGTTTTGTTTTGTTTGTAAAAAGGGAGCACTTGCACAGGCTTGTGTTCTGAGAGGGCAGTAACAGAAGACAGGAACAAAGAGGAAAGAAGACAACAGAGGGTGCCAGGTCTGGAGAGATGTGGTCCACAGCACAGCCTGAGAGGGAGACATTGGCTTTGAACAGGAGGGAAAGCACTGATGCTACAGAGGTGGAAAGGAATAGGACAAGAACTAATACAGATAATTCTGTGGATAAAAAGCTACCTCTTAGGCTGAGCAGGGCTCACACCTATAATCCCAGCACTTTGGGAGGCCAAGACGGGTGGATCACCTGAGGTCAGGAGTTCAAGACTAACCTGACCAACATGGAGAAACCCCATCTCTACTAAAAACACAAAAATTGACTGGGTGTGATGGCGCGTGCCTGTAATTCCAAGCTACTTGGGAGGATGAGGCAGGTGAATCGCTTGAACCCAGGAAGCAGTGAGCCAAGATCATGCATGCCACTGCACTCCAGACTGGGCAGAAAGAGCAAAAAAAAAAAAAAAAAAAAAAAAAAAAAAAAAACCACCTAAATTTTAAAGGCAATACTAAAAGATGGGCTCTAATTTCTTCCTGGGGGAAAACGAAAGGCAAGTTCATCAGATAGGAGTCATGGAGTTGGGCAAAAGAAGGGAGCTTAAAAAGGGAGATAAAACACTGAAGTAGCAAGTGAAACACAGCTGAAGCCTTCAAGAAAAAGACCATCGGCTTGCATTGAGCCCCCCAGCAAGGCTGCTCATTGGTGACTTGAGGCCAATGGATTGGCAAAATGAGGTTTTTCTGTACTGTGCTCAGTAGCTGCTCCTATGTAGACGCAGAAAAGAGGATATTTAGATTTCCCAAACTTGGGATTTCAAGGCCAAAGGAAGGAAAGGAAGGAAATGGGGAAGGTATCAGTCCAGAGGTTGTAGGGATAGCCTATATGTGCTCAGTTATAGAGAAGTTCAGAACACATTGCCCCAGAAAGGTGCCACTCTGGCATATTGACAATTTTGAATAAAGGTACTTGAAAAACAGCAGGTGCAAGAAGATCACTCTTCCTCTTCTTAAAAATAGGAGATGAAATTCTCATGTGAAAGTTGTCTTCCCCATACCAGGAAAAAAAATACTTCTATCATCAAGAATGAGAAGTTGAGGCCGAGGGAAATCTGTACAAACCTTGTTAGACTAACCCTGATCTTCCCAGTTACTTCTCTACCCAATTAACTGCCCTAGCCCAAACCTCTTAGCCTTGTCACATTCTCACAATTTGCTAATCTTTCTCCAGTTCAGTACATAAGCATTCAACTCAAGCTGGGTCTTTGGGCCTTCATTTCCTTATGAAATCTTCCATGCCACATAAATGTGACACTAAATACATTTGTATGTTTTTCTCCTGTCTGACATCAACTTAATTCTCAGGCTAAGCAGAAAAACCTCTAAGGATAGAGGTAAAATTGTGCCTAGCTGGCTAGAGGAGAAAGTGAAGCCCAGGAAATTGTTGATAATTTGGAGATGGTGAGGAGGAAAGGTAGCTGTGGAAATACTAGGGATGTGGGCATAGGCCTGTTAGTAGAAAAGGTGGCTGTGGCCGGGCGCGGTGGCTCAAGCCTGTAATCCCAGCACTTTGGGAGGCCGAGGCGGGTGGATCACGAGGTCAAGAGATCGAGACCATCCTGGTCAACACGGTGAAACCCCGTCT
>NW_016107340.1:5879027-5887517 GCF_001604975.1 Cebus imitator | reverse complement strand
AAAAAAAAAAAAAAAAAAAGAAAAGGTGGCTGTGAGTGGAAGAAAGGATATCAGAACCTGGAACCTGAGAATACGCTCAGCCCTGAGGACTGGAGGTCACATGAGCTGGGGAAGAGCTTTACCAAAGTGGGTGGGGTGTCAATGAAGGTCACCGAAGACAACTGGTGGGGACTTAGTGGGGAATAATGGAAAGCCCTCTAGACCAGTCTTCAGGAGTCCTGGGTTTTAATTTTACCCCTGCCACTTTCTTTCTGTGTGGCCTTGAAGTATACATCCACCCTCTCTGAGTTTTTGTCTTCTCTATGAGAACAGAGATATAAAGATACTGTAATGTTAAATAACATGCATGAGAATTCCTGCCACTTAGTTGGTCTCCATCAGTATTGACTGGATCTGGAGTCTGGCATGTTAGACATGAGGGCTGTGGAGCATAGGAGCCCAGAGATGGGAAGGAAAATGGCCCAACCAGTATGGGACAAGAGACAGGAGAAAGGGGGCTGGGGAAGGAGGGAATACACTTTGGCAGGCTTCCCAGTTTTGCTTAGAACTGACCTTACTTACCTTCAGGTGGAGGAAGGCAAAGAGGAGTTACCCTCAGAGAAGGATGATGTTTTGATCATCCTAGGTTGCAAAGACAGACAGCTTTGTGTCACTCGATTTATGAAGACCTAAGAATCCGGCCAACTTTGTTCTTAGATACCTGTGACCTTGAACTCATGCCCTTTTGGCTGTCCCAGGCACTCTTTCCATAAATTTTCCCTCTAACCAGCATATTCCATTCTTCTGTCTCCACTAGCAATTTCCTCTTTAGCCTCCAAACAACCTGCAGTGTCTCCTTCCTTAAGAGACCCTCCCCAGCCTGCCTCCCAGCCCTGAGAGCTCTATTGGTCTCTCTCCACTTCCTTAGTAATCACACTCTGACTTAAAACATAGCTGGACAGAATATAAGATTCTCTTTGGTAGAACAGGGAGCCTGGAGATGCTGCAAACTGATCCAAGCCAGGCCTGGCAGAAGCAGAATCAAACTGGCAGAAAACAGAATGGAAGGTCGTTGCAGAACAAAGGCAGGAGCATGAAAATAGAAGAAATAACCATCTTTTGCCCACTTCTAATTTAAGTCATCTCTCTGTATTGTATAAGTTTTGGAATGTCTTGGATCCTATGGGGGACAAAAAAGATGGTATGTATATAAATAAATACATCACTACTTGTATAATAGTAATAGTATAATATTAACTAACACATGTATAGCATTTACTAAATGTCACAATTTGCTCTATGGTTCTTACGTCTACTAACTTATTTAGAGCTCACAACAATCCTAGGAGGTAGGTATAGATATTATCCCCATTTTACAGATGAGGGGACTGAGGGTCACCAAAATTAAACAACTTGTTGAAGGTCACATATTTTGTAAGTGGTGGCCAAGCCCAGGCAGTCTGAGTCAATAGCACTTTACAGAGCATTTATACTTATACTTTTTCTCATGTCACTCTCTTAATGACCCTGGGAGGCCCACATGGCATGTATAATTATGCTCATTACCACTACAGATAAGGAAACTGAGTCCAGGAGGTGAAGTGATTGCCTGAATTCACAGTCAGGAAACAGCAGAGTCAAGAACCTAGGTTCTGTATTACAAATCCCTGCAACTGGGGAGATATGAGTAAGAGAAACTGGCATCTGAGGCTGCTATGGGCAAACAGCAGGGCACAAAGCCAGGCTGGCTATTAGGTGAGTCCCTAGGGCAGCTGAGCACACATTCAGCCAAGTCAACTTCAGTGTTTGGGGGTTTTCTGGCAGTACATAAACCATGCACTGCCAGTTTTATATGGTTAGTGTGGGATTTCTGGCGCGTCCCCATTCTTTCAGGCAGTCACAGATCCTCCAGTGAATGTGACAATCCCAACAGGGATCCTGGGTCTGGGTCCTAATAGTACCATTGCACGGAATCCCATGGCCTCAATGACGTTGCCTCCATTTTCATTCTTTGGAACCCTCTCACTTGAGACTGATCTCTCACCCCTTCTCAAAGCCCTCATGTCCCTCAATTTGGCTCTGTACCCTCCTGATTCTCCTACCTCATGTTTCCTTGCCTCCTTCCCCGGGTTCTCTACGCCCCGACTCCATCCCTCATCGTGGGCATTCCTCAAAGCCTCATTTCTTTCCACCCTGTATACTTTTCCCAGACCGTCTTCTCTCTCTCCATTATGCCCAACATTTAGTTATTTTTGAAGTACTCTTTAAATCAATTATTGTATGATAAAAAATATATTAAAGGCTGGAACTAAAATTCTTCTTAAGAATGAAACTGTTCTACTTTAGGAAGATACCTTATTGGGACATTTGGGTAGAAAAGATAAGACCCCCCCAAAAAAATCTGGAAAGACGAGTAAAATATAAAGCGGACTAAATTGATTTTCTTAAGAAAATGGAAGAAATTTGGAAAATAACGGAGGAGAAGTGTCCACCAAAGGAGAAGTAGAGATGAGTGGCATGAACTTAGGCTGAGTTGGCAGAAATAGCTGAGGGATTCCTTAAGAAGGATGCCCCTAGGTCAATGTTAGGTTATTTGCAGATCTGCAATGTAAAGCCCCACAATCTCTTCTGAATTCTAATCAATTCTAGTATTAGCCAAGGACTTTCATGAGCTTTTTTTGATCTCTTCTTTTTTTTTTCAAAATAAGCAAATTTCTGATTCAATATCTAGATAAAGGAGATACAAAATAGGGGCAGGGCCTGTGAGGTTTTAGTGAATCCACAAACTAATTGGGAGTGAGGCTCCTAAGTTCTTAGATATCTTGTGGAAGGTATTAGGCTTATCATGAGTGAGGGAATAGGGATTTTAAATCCATCTTATATAGGGGCTTAAGAAACATAGATACCTCACACTAATATAATTATAAAGTTACTGAAGTAGTTCATAACAAACATTTTGAATAATACTAAAAAGTAAAAAGAATGAATACAAATAAACTGTAGTCCGCCTCCCAAATAGAACTGGTTTTACATTTTAGTGAATAACTCTCCAATTTCTTTCCTGGTAAAATTTTTCATATAACTTAATAACCTTTTATATACTCCAATGTCAATCCCATATTCTAGACCCATATTTTAACATTTTTGTCTATTGAACATCAAGCTTGTCATGTCCTAAATTGAGTTCAACATCTTTATTCTGAAAGAGAACTCCCCCTACCTCCACCTCACTGCCTTTCCTCTTTCGGGTAATGACAAAACCATCCACGGACTCATTAAGGCTTAAAGTCTTCTTTAACTTCTTTCATTTCTCCCAACACACAGCCAACTAGTCACCAGGTTCATTGAGGTAAGCCTCTGTGGAGTCATTCAAATATGGTGTCCCTCTGATTCACTGTTTTCATATACCTACTACCGTTACTGGTCTGTTCATTCACACTCTCATCTCTTCATGACTGGACTCCTGGGTAAGCCTCCTAGAAGGCATCTTTGCCTTCTCTCTCTATTCTTTCCAGCCAGTCCAACACATCATTGTTTGATTGACAGTCCCCAAGGAGAGCTTTATCAAATCACTCCACTGTGAGAGAATTTCAAATCACTCCAGTGCCCACCAGTGTAAGCATCAACTCCTCACTCTGCCATTCAGGACCCTCCTAAATGCCATCATTTTCTCCTTCATGTTGGGTTACTTAATTTCTCCCCCAAACGTATTTTATACTGCTAACTTCTAACCGCTGTCTCATGTTGTTTCCTCTGTCTATACTTCCCCTCTCTTGATAATATACCCATCTGTCAGGGACTTAATTTTGTTCCTAGGCCTTCAACGTATGAGTTTTGAGAGGAACAAAATTAAGTCCGTTGGAATGTGACTGTATTTGGAAATAAGGCCAGGACTTTAAAGAGGTAATTAAGTTAAAATGAGAACATTACGGTAGACTTTAATCTAAGATGACTGGTGTCCTTTGAAGAAGAGAAGATTATGAGACCGACACACAGAGTAAGGAATGGCCATGTGCAAACACAACCAGAAGGCAGCTATTTGTGAGCCAAGGAGAGGGGCCTCAGGAGAAACCTGCCCATACCTTGATCTCAGTCTTCCATCATCCAGGACAGTAAGAAAATAAATTTCTCTTCCTTAGTCACCTCATCTGTATTACTTTGCTGTGGCAACCCAAACAAACTAATGTACCATCTTCAAGGCCAATCTCTGTTTCCACCTTCTTCATGTGACATTTCTGTTCTCCCTCCCTGGGACCTGTATGACACTCTGGTATTGCTTATTTGCCTATCTGCTCTCCGGGGTGAGGCATGAATCCTGCCTCATTATTCAGAACAGATCATGTTTTACTCAACTCTATAGTCATCATTGCACCTAACTCAGAGCCTTGTAAGCAGTAGGTGTTCAACAATCAGTTATTGGATTGTTTTAAAGGAAATTTTATTGCAGAATAATTCACTTAAATATTACTGTGAAAAAGTAGAAGATGGATCATTGTAAGCAGTAATAAACATGTCATTTTTTTTTTTTTTTTTTGGTACTCTCCAGGTACCAGGCATTTTCCTCTGATACTCAAGATCCAAGAAAATAAAGTTGTTAGGCAAACCAAAATAAATGTCTAATCTTTTAAAAGTTTAAATAGGTAAGTACTTCCCTTTTTACATTGTTACATGCTTTAAATCCACAACTAGTCAGCATGGCACAATGAAACAAGCATTGGTTTATGAGTCAGACTAATCTGGTTCCATGCTTGGCTCCACCATTTACAGGCTATGTAACCATTATCAGATTATTTCACCTCCCCAAGTCTGCTTCCTTGTCTGTAAAATGGAAATGTCCGTAACTACTTTATAGGATTGACATGAGGACTGAATTAGAAATAAGATTAGAAAAGCTCAATTGGAATCCCAGCTTTCGGCCATTTATTGGCTGAGTGACCTCTGACAGTTTATTTAATCCTCCTAAGCCTCCATTTCCTCAACTATAGAATGAGGATGATGGCAATAATAGTACCAAGCTAATAAGCCTGCTGTGAGAATCACTTGGGTATCTGAAGCGGTAAATGTTCAATATATATCAAGTGATACAATGTCAGCATTAAAGTGACTAATTACAGAGTCTACCACATAGATAATATACAATAAATCATATTTATTATTATTTGCACTAGAATGATTTACATTAAAAACATAACTATGATCATGAATAAAAAGTAGTTTTTTCCTTACACTCAGTCAATTATAAATGTTCTAAGGGAGAAGTTCAGTATTTGAAGCAATTTAATCTTTTCCTGAGTGAAAATAGTTTTGAGCTAGAGCACTGACAGAGCAATATGTAGTCTTATCACTTTCAGTCCATTCTATTGTTGCCTTTGGTGCTTGGGGTTACCCCTCATTGCACACAGCCAGAACTCTACTTTATAGAGTCATTTCATGCAATGGTAGGCAAGAAGATAAAGCTGTTAGTGAAGCTAGCTCAGCTCCATGACATGTGCCTTCTGACGGAGTCCAAAATGGGCTGCTTCCCTAACCCAAAACACATACATGTGGCTAGGTCCTTCCACGTGAAATAACAAGAGCAGTCAGCTACAAAAACACCAGTGGGGGTCCAAACCAGGGAATAATAAATAATACTTTTTAAATTGTTTTTAAGTTTATAAAATTTTATATCTCCCCTTCTGGAATGGGAAGGAAAGGTATAAATGGACTATAACTTTTTTCAAAAGTACTATTTATGTATATATAATGTATTAGCATAGAACTGTAAACCATCTTCTTAAATCTTCACTATTTTGAAAATTCAACTGTATCAAGCACATAATAAAAACTTAGTAAATATTCCTTGAATTTCAGTTCATCAATAAATTCATATCTATTTCAATGACTTGAGGAAAAATAAAATCTTATATAATATTATATTGGTGATACTCAAAGCATCACCAGAGTGGAGAAGCAGATGCTGTTTGTAATTACTTAAAAAATAATAAATTTTGAGAAATAAATTTATTAAGTAAAAAAAAAATTATTCTGTACCTACCATATGCCAAGTAGGTTCTCAAAAATAAAGATGAATTAGATTCTCTATCCTTTCAAGGTTGAATAGATAAATCCTCCCCCAATCCAATGGACTCTCAATGAAAAGAGAATTAATTCTAGAAGGGCTGTGTTTCCTTTCTGCCACTTTCTCTCATGAAACAGTGGACAAGGGTGAGAAGAAAGGTGAAGTCAGGCTTCTGGGCATCTCTGTCATGCTACATCTTCTCTTTTCCCAACTAGTAATAGAAAGAGTATCTTCTCAACTTCGTGGGGTTTTCTGGAACAAAACCTCAGAATCAAAGAATGCTGCAACCAGAGGTCATCATAGAGGTCTCCTTGTCTGACAGTTCTCAACCTCAGTTGGGGCATATTGACTCACCTGGGAAGATTTTTCAAAACAGCATTCTCCTGCCTCCCAAACTGGATATGTTCTAAATGAGTGTGAGGGGCAACATATTCCTGCAGTTTTATACCTGGTTGAAAACCACAGTTACAGTCTATACTTTTTCCTCTTACAGGCAAGAAAGTAGGTTCACAGGAGCATAGAAAGCTTGCCTAACATCACAGTGAAAACTTGAATCCAGTTCTTCTTACTTCAAATACCAAACTATCTTTAGCCCTGTGATTCCAAGATGAGCTCTAGGTAGTTTGGTGACCCTTCCTAAAATTGCATGTAAAATTTGAATATGTATGCATGTATACATCTAAATAGGAAGAAGATCCATGGCTTTTGACCAATTTTCAAAAAAGTTAAAACCATAGTTCACATTTGCACTAGCTATTTCCCAGGCAATTTTAAGAAACGTCTGGGTATAGTGAGCAGGACTGGCTGTGTGTGACTGAGGGTTAGAGCCCCATACAATGTGATTGGAGAGATGTGGCATGAGCCCCATTCTATAAGAACCCCCCAGTTTCCTCCCAAACTTTTGCCTGAAATTACATAGTGGGTTAATGGATTTCGTGCTATTCAAACGCAGATGTCCCTGGAGAAACAACATAAGTCACTGTTACACACAATAAAGTTGAAGTCATCATATTGACTCCAAAGAGCTGTGGAGGAGTTGCAAGCAGATTTGAAGGATGGGGAAGGGACAGAGGGACTACAGGGACCCTATGCATTGAGGGATGGGAATGCTCCACAGAGGAAGTGGCACAAAAATGGAGGCAGGTGGGCCTCAAAAACCCAAAGCACCATCTGGTTGCCACCATGATACAACAGCAGATGCCTAAGGGCCCAGAATTGTTGCTGGTCCCAGTCAAGCAGAAGCAGCATGAGTTGCTGTTAGGAGCGGTGGGGTCAGGCCCCAGGAGGTGTTCCTCCCGTCAAGACCTAATTATGCTGCTCTCTGGACGTGAAGGGGAAGTATACTGCTGCAAGTTCTACCCCAATGGATCCACCTTAGCATCCGCAGGATTTGACTGACTGATATTGTGGTGGAATGTCTATGGTGACTGTGATGTCTATGTCACACTGAAGGGACACAGTGGAGCAGTGATGGAACTGCATTACCACACAGATGGCAGTATGCTCTACTCAGCATCCGCAGGTAAAACTGTGGCAATGTCGGATAGTGAAATAGGCAAGTGGGTTAAAAGGCTAAAGGGACAGACTTCCTTTGTGAATTCCTGTTATCCAGCCAGGAGAGGCCCTCAGCTTCTCTGCACTAGCAGTGACAATGGCACAGTTAAGCTTTGAGACTTCCAGAGGTAAGCAGCCATGTGTTAGCTGTGACCTTCAATGACACAAGTGATCAGATTATTTTTGGTGGAATAGACAATGGTATCAAGGTCTGGGACCTATGCCAGAACAAACTAACCTACACCATGAGAGGCCATGCAGGTTCAGTGACTGGCCTGAGTTTAAGTTCTGAAGGCTTTCATCTCTTGTCCAATGCAATGGACAATACAGTTTGTGTCTGGGATGTCTGGCCATTTACCCCTAAAGAGAGGTGTGTAAAGATATTTCAAGGAAATGTGCACAACTTTGAAAATAACCTTCTGAGATTTGGTCACTTTATGGAAGCAAAATAGCAGCTGGCTCAGCCGACAGATTTGTGTATGTGTGGGATACCACAAGCAGGCGAATATTGTATAAAGTGCCTGGCCATGCTGGCTCCATCAGTGAAGTTGCTGTCCACCCTGACAAGCCCATCATTATCTCAGCATTGAGTGACAAGAGACTGTATATGGGAGAGATTCAGTGAAAATATGGAATGGAAGACTTCAAAGCTGCTTGTCTTTGAGACTTGTATATGTGACGTCAAATATCCGCTGCCCAGGCTAGCACCCTCCCTTCAGATGACCATTACTAGCAAGAAACAGAGGAGGTGGTGGCCATATTCCAAAACCCTCTTCTATCCCATTTCACCAGGATGACTAAGGCAAGCTTCCCATGGCCTCTAAAAACCACCTGCCAGATTATAGGTACTGTTTTATTTATTTTTTTCTTTTTCTTGTTTCCTTTTTTTTTTTTTTTTT